>NC_051158.1:97324865-97374233 GCF_013339745.2 Dermacentor silvarum
TTCACTCATGTACGTCTGCGCGGAAGCGAAGGTGCGAAATTTTCGTGCTCCTCACTTTGTTTACCATGTCTGTAGTAAATGTATTCATGCCTGACGTTACAAGCTATCTTGTTGCTTGTGCGTGAAGAGACGGGACAGCAGGACAGGAAACGATGAAGTGTTTTGTTCCCGGCTGTAAATCTGGCTACGGCAAAGGACGGGAGAAGTTCTCTCTCTTCGCGGCACCATCTGATCCGGAGCTACTGCACCAGTGGCGACAAAAAATTCCTGAAAGTAAGCGCCCGCTTAAAGCGAAGGACAAGATAGGTGCGCGACACTTTGAGAAGCACCTTATTTCCGATAGGTACTTCAGTGAACACCAAGGTATTGTCATATTAGATGTAAAGAAAAAGCCTGGACTTAGAAAGGGAGCCGTTCCAACGATTTTTGAGGGGAGCCTGGCGCATGTCAATAATGCTGAATGCCAAGAGGAACCAGAAGACGCCGCTGCGGATGGAAAGGAGGAAGTCAGTGTGGCTACAACTACCCACAGTGTAGGCGCCTTTGATTATCCAGAGACATGCCGTGATGAAAATTCTAAGCCTTTTCTCCGAGACGATTCCTTCAGTTGGCAGCCTGGCAAGGATCTGTTAAGCAATAACAATAGTTTGAGTGTGCCTTCCAAGGAAGAATCTGCCGAAAAAAGCGGCGAAAGCAGGTCCACTGATCAAAACGGCAACACACACTCCCTGAGCGCAGATGGAAATTCGTTTTCGCAGGATCTCTTGCTCCATCCAGAAAAAGTCAAGCTTCCGCCTTCATGGGGTCACCACAAGGTACGAAAATTTTCAAATACAAATAGTTGGGTGCTGCTCCCAAAGCAACACGCGGCCTACAGGATCCTCCTCCCCCCCCCCCCCCTGCGCCCCTTCCTCCCTCTCTTATGTGATCCGGTTCCGAATCAACCCCGCCGCTTTGAGCGCAGTACCGAAGGCTATAGCCACGTAGCCACCGCTGCATGTACGGGAAATCTTACGACTTGCTCATAATAAAAGAAACTTCCTAGGTACGATGTTATAATACAGTATAAATTTGCAGTTTCATGATAAGCCAGCAAATGAGATTATTTTGGAACACAATTCACAAAGAAAATACTGCTCTCAATTGATGTCGCTAGGCAAAAGTTTTTTTCTTTTTCCTTTTTAGTAACAGCTAATTTTGCCTGCAATTCGCGGACTTGCTATGAAGGAAACAAAATTACCTGCTACGAGGGCAGGCACTCTGACGCGAATCAAGTAGGAGACGAAAATTTTTTTCTAATAAGGTTGCCAATACTTTTTGTTGATAAGTTTATTGGGAGCAACTGCTGAAAACGTTTTTAGCACAGATCCGATGCAGATGCTATGGAGAGACATATTTCGGTTTATTTATACGTGTCCTTCCTGGCCATTGAAAAAGAATCACCTGATTTTTCGTGTCTCTAACATTGCAGGTGGACACGTTTCATGGACCACGTATTGTATACAGCACAATGGCAATTGTTAGTGAAGACACAGTTCCTTCTGTAACGAAGTGCATCTACGTCACGGAAGGCCTTTTGGGAAAACTTTCGAGGCATTTATTCTAAACTGCAACTTGAGTAACATTATTGACTTTGAAGAAAAACTGACAACCATCGAAGACTTCGAGCGCATGGTAGAGACTATTGACAAGATAAAGATGTGCAGGGTGGTCCCGCAAAGCAAAAGTACCCAGGTGTGAACCCTCAGTGAGCCTACATTGACTCCTTGGGTGTGTGGAGGCACAGAAGGTGCGCTATCTACGGCACTGAACAGTGTGCGCACTGCAAAAGACTTGGGGGCACATTGCGTTGTCATGCGATGCGCCAAAGAAAAGAATGCAGACTTCCAGGACTACAGTAGTTGAGCCTACGATTAAGAAGCCCAAGTTTGATGTTTTGCGACGACGGCAAAGGTACCTCTACAAGAAATCTTGGTCATCTCGCCGAAGGATGAGAGAGCTTCAAAAGGAACTTAAGTTGTACAAAGGAAGAATGAGCCAGCTAAACCAGGGAGAACTGGAGTCAATTCTCCAGCGACTACCTGAAGGTCAACGCCTTGTCGTGGAGGAGTGCATAAAACTGGACACATACATTTCGTCAAAAGGCCGCCGCTACTCAGACAAGTTTTGACCATGTGCCTTTTGCTACACATTCGAAGTCCCGCTGCATACGACTTTCTGAGGCGAAACGACCTGATGCCCCTTCCTGCAGTGTCTACTGTGAGGAAATACATATCACTTGTGAGACCGGAGTGCGGCTTCGACGGCAAGTTTTTTGAAGCCTTCAAGAAAAGACTCCTGAGCAAGAAGGACATCCAAAGGCACGGAATGCTTGTATTTGATGAAATTCAGGTGAGCTCATCCTCGCCATTCCTTGCCTGGGACGAACGAGGAGGGTACCAATGCGCCTGATTTTTGTTAGTCACAGCCTGGTCACAGCCGTATGACTCCAACAGATTATGAAGACTATGAAAGCGCAGGGGAAGTTATTTGCAGTTTTTAATTGAAGTGCAGAAATGATAAGTAAAATGTAAGTGAAGGTGGACAAAGTAACAGCTTGCCGTAGGTGGGAGCCGAACCCACAATACCTTGCATTGCGCGCACGTTGCTTTACCAGGTGTGCATGACGGCTGTTTCATCGTGAACATTTTTATATATTTATGTATGCGTACAAGATCTAGCCCGGGTGGTGTTAGCTAGCGACACGTGAACATTCGGAGCAGGCTTCTGATGAATAAATCTTCCTGCTACCTGAAGGTATCAAACCTGCCGGAGTCGAGAATCTCGCTATAAAGTGCACGTAAAGAAAGGAAACCGAGGGGCCAAATTTTGTTAAAACATCAGAATTCAACAGATAATGAAAATTAGTTGAATTATAAACAACAGAGCACTAGTGCTTTATTTCAGATCTGTACTTACTAAGCAGCAAATGTGCTCCTTCAATTAGGACATTTGGTTCCAAAGCATCTCGGCTCCATTAATAATCGGACAGAAAGCCTACAATTTACGATTCCAGCAACCACATCTATCTATTTTATGTTCCACACGACAACAACCCGCACGATGTATGCTATTTCTTCCAGGTGCGACAAGGCAGAGAGGTAAACGCGAAGACATTCTCCTACATTGGTCAAGTGCAACATCACGACACCAGTGAACCTCCGCTGGCAGACCATGCTTTGGTCTTCATGTTTGTGCCGTTTGCAGACAGCTACACTCAGCCTGTTGGTGTTTTTGCGTCCAAAGGGCCAACCAAGGGTAGGTGCTTGTCATGGCTGGTACATAACAAAAGGTCACTGGATTTCTTGAAAGACTAGCGCGAGCAAGAATTAACGGAGAACACTTTACCAAAAGAAAAAAAGACAGGCCTGGAAATAAAGTCCGAACACGCTACCATCTTCGCCGTGCGCCGTACGCTGCATGTGCGAGTAAAAGCTTGCGAGGTTCAGCCAACGGTCGCGGCTCTTTCTCGCGCACGCGAGGGACGAAGGCGGGACGGGAGTGCGCCGTCTTCTTAGGTGCGCGAGGCAGAGGGGGGGGCGGTTGCTTAGCAATATTTTATTTAGATACCAGACCATGGAAGAGCTAGCTGGAACCGTGGAACCGTAGTCCATCTGCGTCACAACACCGGGCAACAGTACCCTTCTGAGCGAGAATACCGAGTGCCAATATTTCAAAAATTTTACGCAAACCACCAAAAAGCACCATCGTCGGAGCAAATTTTATATTACAAGGAGTAATCCAAGTATGCGATGGTAACCAAATGAATACTAGTTTTGTTAAGAAGTGTTTAATAAAAAAGCATAGTCAATCACCAATTTCTTTTGCTACTGAAAGCATAGCTTCGGTAACCTCATGGCTTTCTATTCTATTGTGGTAAATATGGGCAGCAGGAAGAGAGCGAGATATTAAAGAAATGAAAGCCCGTGAGACTACTGAGAACGAAAACCCGGTTTCTACCTTACCCTGGGGAGAGGGGGGGCGTAGAAAGATAACAAGAAAAATAGAGAGGGAGAGAAAAAGTGCACACGCACACAATAACTGCTGCCAGCAGCACGAGATAACAGTTAACAAAAATGCGAATGTAATATTGACGTTATTAAAGGCACAATATGTTCTCTGTTATATGTCATAGAGAGTAAATGTTAGATTTGTTCGCCTTCACCTTTCAGCCGCCGTGAAGGCTTAGCGGCTATCGTGTCGCGCTACTAAACACGAAGTCGCAGGATCAAATCCCGGCTCCGGCGGCCGCATTTCGATGGGGGCGAAACGCCCGTGTCCCGTGCGTTGGGTGCACGTTAAAGAACCGCAGGTGGTCAAAATTAATACGGAGTCCCCCTCTACGGCGTGCCTCTTAATCAGATTGTGGTCGTGGGATTTAAAACACAAGGATTTCATTTTTTTTTTCACTTTCAGGTATTGAGCTTGCAAAGCTCTTGCTGGAAGCCATCACCTTACTGGAACAGGCTGGTGCAGCAGTGAATGGCGTCGTCTGTGATGGTGCGAGCACGAATCGCTCGCTTTGGCACTACATTGGTGTCTCTGGCAAAGTGGACAACCCTCAATGCTCGTTTCAGCACCCTCTTGAAGAAGAAAGGAGGATCTTTGTCTTTTGCGATGCCCCTCACTTGCTCAAATGCATTCGCAACAGACTGGTAAAAAAGAGAGTCTTAAAAGTTGGCGGTGAGCTGATACGGTGGAATGATTACGTTGCCCTTTTTAACACCGATAACAATGGCCCAGGATTTCTGAAAATCTGCCCAAAAATCACAAGGTCACATGTAAACCCGAGTCGGACAGAAAAATGTGGTTGATCCCTCTTATATAGGAATCGGTATAGAACACGAAAGTGAAACGTGTCTACACAGAAGTAGTGTAATGTTTATTGCACATTGATATATAATGTCTATTGGTGTTTTGTGGCTAAAGCGCCCTTAGGCGTTGATGCACCCACGCTGACGCCTGGTGGCACGTCTCCTCCATCAGGACTACCAACGTCAATGACCATGAGCAACCGCCGTGCATATGGAAGCTGCACTACGCTGCACACGCTAGCACAACGCGAAAGACGAAGCACGTAACTGACACACTAATACAACGCGCAAGACAAAGCACGTAACTGAATCGTCACCGAGTCAAATCAGCGCGTACAGCGCGTCGTAATTGCAGCCTCCGCGATCAACTTCAGAATCATTTTCAGAGCTAATTGCGGAGGCCACGCTCCGCTGTGCTGAGTACGGTGAACGCCACCTAAGTGGCGTTGGTAGTGCTTCTTGATGCCAGCGTCCCTTCGAATGCTGGCATCGAGGCGTCGTAGTGCTGAGACCACCGAAGCGTTCACTGTCGGTGCGCGTTAGTGTCATAATGCAGTACTTCTCTTTCTGCTCGTAGGCGGCGGCACCGCCCCGAGCAAGAGCGCGGGTACACGGAGGAGTGTTAGATATATAAGGCGCGTCTGTGTAGCTCTCTGCAAATGCGTTTGTGGCGCAATGGGTTAAACGCTCGGCGATCTATCGTCGCGGACCGAGAGGTCGTGGGTTCGATTTCCAAATTTTGCATGTTTCTGGAACTTTTTCTTCTGGTTTCTTTCTTTGTATTATGTTCTATGACGTATTTCCGTGACGGAAATACGTCAGTGAAGTCTTGGTGGACCCCGGCATAAAACACTTTCGTGTTAAAAATGAGGGTGAAATATGCCGCACAAGTGTTCAGCAATGCTGTTGCAGATGGCTTAAAATACTTGCAAGAGAAAGAACTGCAAGCATTTCAGCAGTGTGATGGCACCATCCATTTCACGAGGCTGATGAATGATATCTTCGATGCCTTAAACAGAAAGCTTCCGCACGAGGGTGTCCGTTTGGACGGGAAAGATTTTGCTGTCTTGGAGGGAGCATTACATTTTTTTGGATGCATGGGAAAAAGAACTTGATGACGGGAAAATATCAAAAGATATGTTTCTCACGAAAAGCACGAGCGAGGGTCTTCGAGTAACCCTACACTCAACAATTGGTTTGTGCAGGTATTTATTGACTACATGTGGATTTTCCAATTTTTTGACAAGTAAATTCAACCAAGAACCGTTAGAGCGGTTTTTCGGAACCATTCGCCAAGCAGGTGTACAAAATGATCACCCCACGATGCCAACGTTCCTTCAGCTTTATCGCCTTCTTTCTGTACAAAAGCTGATAAAACCTCCAAAATGCGGTAACTGCGAAATCACCGAGAGCGCAGAGAAGCCTTGCTTGACTGTCGAAGACATTAAATCAATTTTCGCCTCGGATGCAATACCAGAGGGCAAGATCAGTAACCTGACCACAAAACTAGACGGCCTAATTAAAACAGACCGATGGGAGTGTGAGGATATTTTTCCTGAAACAGAGGATGATCCCGCGATCATCGATTGCGTAATATACTTTGTTGCTGGGTTCGTGGCGAGAAAATTCCGGCAAAAATCTAATTGTGTGACATGCAGGGACGCACTTGGTTTCACATTCCAAGACGTTCAAGAAAACCTTTCGAATCTCATTACCACCAAAACACGCGGCCGATTAACCTATCCAAACGTGCATCTTTATAGATTATTGCACGTGGCCGAGGACTACTTTTCTACCCATGCAAAGTCGACGCATGTCTACGAAGCAACAATTGACCATGTGCTGGAGAGACATAATCTCAGCTTCTCTTGTGAAGTTCATAAACAAGAAACACTTGCAGGAATTCTGCATTAATATGTTTTAATGAGAATGCGGCAATTTTGCTCGCAAGAAAACCGGGCAACACAGAAAGCATCGCGAGAAAAAAAAGCAAGCGAAGCATATTTGCACTTTATGGATACTAAGATGAAAAGAGTGATAAACGTCACCTTTGTATTAAAAACTTATTTCTGCTGTTATCCGTCATTGCTTGAGACCGCACGAACGGCCGTTATATGTCCTTCCCATTTTCCTAGTTTTTCTTTCCGTCTTAGGTTCAGTCATTTGTTTATTTTCTGTTCCTGTGCCATGTGGCCCACCTGACAAATGCCCTGTATTTGGCCTGTATAAAATAAATTAAATAAAATGATACATGACTTGTTTCTCCTGCTAACGTCATTCCGTGAACCGCAAGAGCTATGCGCGCTACAGTCGTCAGGGCGTGCGCGGAGCAGACGACAAAACGGATAGGCAAGCAGGCGCCGCGTCAGAGTCCCCGCGCCTTTGCTCCTCTCCGCTGCAGAGTTTTTCTTAAGTCGTAGCGCCGTCTGGCGAACACGCTGTGAAGCAGGAGCCGGCGTTGCAGAATGTGTCCCTTCCAGACGAGCGGAGTCGGCACTCCTGTCTTATCTTACTCCGTGCTCCGGGTTTAATCCACATCGCTGTTTGCTACATACACAAGTTGGTTCCGAACCCCGCCCTGTCGTCTGGCCCTCGCGCTCCCGCAATGGAGCAACTCCGCTTCAAGCGCGGCTTCGGCCGTAGGGCCATCACCGCGCAATAGAAGATACGCTCACGGATGCAGACCTGGAGGCAGACCTGACCACAGCTTTCGAATATGAACAAAAGGTTAGCTTCACCAAGACAAGCGTGCGCATCGGTACCGAGCCACGTCCACCGATTCTTGCTGGTGCTATCGCGCAACTTGCCTCGCCACCATACCTAGCTGTCCCTTCCGCTGCGCCCGAAGTATCGCCCGCGGCGTCGTTCGCCTAGCGCTTGCATGTACGCTCCCTACGTTCTCCCGCGTTGCCCTGGCACAGCTGCACATGCCGAGCTTTTCTGGGGAGCGACGCTACTGGCAAGGCTTTTGGGACCGCTACCCGGCAAGCGTTCACGGCAATGACTGCTATCGAAGATAGACAAATTTAAATATCTGCTGACGTACCTGTCGGGTCAGCTAAGACAGCAGCAATTCAGGGTATCCGCCTCGCCGAAGCAAACTACAATGTCGCCATCAAGGTGCTGTCTGACCGGTTCGGCGGCCGCGACATGCCGGTTGATTACCATCTCGACCACCTACTCGCAATAGCACCCACTCGCAGTTCAACAAATCTCGACAAGCTTCGAAATCTCCAAGGCGAGATCTGGTTCCGCACCAGCGGACTGGGGGGCCTTGGCGTTTCACCAGATGAGTATGCTGCAGTTCTGCGACGCGTCATCTTGAAGGCCTTACCACCTGACCTTGGTATCCTCTACCGGCAGCGGCTGAAGGAGACTTCTCCGTCGAACCACGATGACAAAGCAGCGGTTAAAGAAGATAAGTCCCAGCAAGTAAAACATCTGATGACCTTCCTACGAATTCAAGTCGAGGCGAGGGAGGAACGCGCTCTCAACCAAGCCAGCTCATCTGCAAGCCAGCGGCATCATCCAAGTTAATCGCGACCACTGAAGCTAAACCCGCCCTCTGCAGCGGCTCTATCAACTGAAGTATGATCACCGTACACGCGACCTTGTCTCCTGTGCAACTCGTCGGGCGATACAGTTCAGGAATGCTCCATGTCGCTCACTTCAGAAGAAAAACGCAGGAAGCTTCAGGCACGCAGGCGGTGCTTCCGCTGCGCGAAGCGCAACCGCGTCGCTAGTGAGGGTGTGTTGCAAATGTGGCCAGCATCGGAGACTGTCTACGTAGACAGCTAAGGAGACAGCCAAGATAGCTTCGAGGCCATGTAATGGAACGCGTTTCGAACCGTCTGGATGACTTACGGAAGACGATGATGATGATGATGATTTATTGGCATCCCCTTTGAAACGGGGTGGCGACAAATAGTCACCTAGCCTGCTTGATTTAATCAGGTATACTACACATGTTCTTTATCTCGCATTTTTGTATACCTTTTTCAAAAATTTAGCTTGTACCGCTGCCTATGATTTTAAGAGATCAGGTCGTAACCATCTTTTCCCTGCTTTTTTTCCACCAGTACTCTAATCGTCTCTTGCTGATCTCTACGGCTGATCTGTTTATGTTTCCTTCCACTTTAAACCCAAGCGCTTCTGGGAGTTGCACGTTACCTACGGTTCTCGCTGGGTGGATCCCATCGCATTCCATTAGGATGTGCTGAGTGGTCTCTGGATCTTTACTGCAGCATACACATGTCTCATCTAGTTCCGAATATTTGTTCCGATACGTTTTCGTCCTTAGGCAACCGGCTCGAGCCTCAAATAGCAAGGCACTGCCCTTTGTGTTATCGTACAGATTTTCCCTTCTAATTTCTTTCTTCTCATTCTTGTAAATCTCCATTGTCCTTTTCGTTTCCATTCTTTGCATCCAATTCACGGTCTCTATTTCTCTCACTTTCTTTCTGATGACCCCTGGTTGTCTATTTACAGTTTCGACGCGTCTGCGACGAGACGCGTCGTACAGTAGACGCGTCTGCGACGAGACGCGTACAGTAGACGCGTCTGCGACGAGACGCCACCTCGCGGCGACAAGAAAAAGTTGAGAAAATCACGCATTATTTCTGTATTTTAAGTCCTTGCGCCTGCGAACCTACGAAAAACATGATGTGGCTTACATTAAGGGCGCAGGAAAGCACGTCTACGTTGTCTTGTGCGCAGGCGACCTTCCTGTCGGCTTTCCAAGCATCCTGCTCAGCCACCATCTTGTTTGGAGAGGAAAGTAGCCTGCATCGTTTCTGTCTTCGATGCTGTCTACGCGAAGCTGTCTACTTTGACGCCTTCGTGAGAATTGACCAGACTTAGGATGGCCGCTGTCCACTTAGCCGTCTACTTTGCCGTCTTAGGCGAGTATTGGAACACAGCCTGAATGCCGAAGCGCCAGGAATTTGCGATGCGCCCATTGTGCTGGACAACACTTGACGTCGCTGTGCAACGTCTGTACTACAAGTCAAGACCAATCACAGCGTCTGGGCAACGCGTCCGTGCAACGAACAAGCGGAGCGGGGTCCATTGACACACCGCCTCAAGCGACATCCGTTTCTGCGAGTGGTACTGGGCTCAGGCCCGTATTCCTATAGATGGGCAGAGCTTGGGCTGTCAGACCAACAAAGTACATTTCGCTGCGTTTCTTGCTAGACACGGGCAGTCAGCACATTTTTGTTCGCAGGGACGTTGCTCGAGCACTTCATTCCCCGGTTCAAGGCGTTGAGTGCCTCACCCTATTCACTTCGGAAAAACGCATCGCCCTGTGACCCTGACAAGAAACCGAGTGTCCGTCACACTCCGGAGCCCGCACAATACGAACGAGACCATTACAGATATCCTCGAAGTACCGGAAATCTCTGCGGTAACCAGTCCTCCATCGGATGTCGCGATCATCACCATGATGAGAAACCTTGGTCTTGCTCTCTCTGATGCACGCTCCGAGGCAAACACTTTCCGGGAGGACGAGATCAGCATCCTGATAGGCTCCGACTTGTATTGGCACATTGTAACCGGCCAGGTATCTTGATCATCGCCTCAAGTTACTGCAGTGGAAACCCGTTTTGGATGGACGGTCCAGGCAATCCTCCACGCCTTCTCCCAAAATTCAACTGTAGAAAGCACGTCTCTGGTCTTTGGTACTGGAGAGTCACCCAGAGACTGTGTGCTGACGAAGTCTCCTAAAGCCAAGAAATTTCCACCTCCTACAAGGCTGTTCAAGCGTAACAGACGAGGCTCCAACATATTGCCAACGATGGTTTTACGTACTCCGGACGGTAATTCAACGACGAATACAAGCATGACAATGCGCAACTACGCCAAGACGCAAGTGCACAAGTGCCGCCCTTCCAGAATGAACGCTGGCGCACAACGGTCCAGCGAAGACCATCACAAGCGGATACACACCTACTGCATAAAGGCTACGTCAAGCGACAAGGGCGTCTGCGATGGAAGGCCACTGCCGATGCAGCAACGAGTAGAACTACGATTGACGACAAGCCAGCATCAGATACATTACGATGCCCAAGACATACCCTACAGCGGAAGGGGCGCGTATTTGGAACTCGCAGAGGAAAGTCTACCACAGGCAACTTCAGGACCTGACGCTGATCGTTATCATTCTAGCCAACACAAACGTTGCTACTCAGATCATCACCTGGATCGATCACCAAATCACCATCTGTATTGCTGTTCAGGTTGTCACGTGAACTGCTCCTGTCATCAGTTGAACTGCCACTGAATGTGTTAGCTCAGCGTCCAGTGTTTGCGCTTCGGCGTGCAACAATGTACTTGCTGCTTCTGCGCTCTGCATACGAGGCGACACCGAAGCTACCACCACGACTTCAAGTTGGAGACATCGTCCTAAGGCACGACGGCGATTCGCCCCCTGTCCTGTGGAAGCGGGCCTGGGTGACCGAACTGCTTCCTGGTCGCGACGGCGTCGCTCGAGCGTACTGCCTGAAGCTGCCGTCCGCCTCCGTGATAAGGCGTCCCGTCCAAAAAGGTGACTTTCTGGAAGCCGGCAACCTTTAGCAATTTTGTCGGCCGTGGGAGTGTGTTGCAAATAAAAAAGATGGTGCGCCGAGCACGCGCAGCGGCCACGCGCGCTGCTCGCTCAGTTGCTACCAGATAACGAACGAGTCAGACGACCGGGCCCGGGTCCAATCCCCGTCGCTCTTTGCTACAGCTCCTGGTGCGTGCCGGTGTAGCGCAGCGTATATTGCAGCCGCAAACTCCACCAATGTCGGTGCAAGCGCATATATAACAAAACCTCCAATTTTACTTGACGGCTGCCAGTATTCAAGGAAAACAGTGCGAGATATCCACAGAATGTGAAAATGTGACCTTCTTAAATGTTACTGCGTTTATAGCATAAACTTGGCCACAGCTGCACGCTCACCAGGTAACGCGTCTGTGATCGACGCCATGAGCTTGAGGGGCAGCTTGTCGAGCCTGTTTCCTTCGTCCACCGAACTTCGAATCGCTTTCTGAAGAGACTTGAGCACATGGCGCTCATCCGACAGCAGTGAGGCCACGAGGGCGTCGTCCTCTTTTTTCTGCTCGATGGCGCGGGAAGCTTGGCTGGCGTTACGCAGCTGGTGTAGCATGGAACGAACCCGCTCATGGCCACCGTCCGATCCGTCCTGCTGGCGTAGCTCGTGGATGGTCGTCACAAACACGACGGGCTCCCTGCGCATAGATGACGGTGTAACGTACCAATGGCAACATCAATATATGCCTACGAGATAGACAAACGGATATTTCAGCGTGAAAAAGTCACGGCAGTCAGAGCCTACAATTGACGTTGCCTACTATTATTTTGCTATACTGATACTAACACAGTTTAATGTAGCGCAAGATAATTTCGTTAGCTTGAGACGCAACGCTAGCGTTAAGATATGCTGCACTGCATGGCGCAAACTAGTCTCTTAGAGCAGCGAAACCGAGCAGAACGTTCACGCCAACATCATGAGCAGCAGCCTATATCTGTGTCCACTGCAGGACGAAGGCCTCTCCCTGCGATCTCCAATTACCCCTGTCTTGCGCTAGCTGATTCCAACTTGCTCCTGCAAATTTTCTAAGTTCATCACCCCACCTAGTTTTCTGCCATCCTCGAGTGCGCTTCCCTTCTCTTGGTATCCTATCTGCCACTATAATGGTGCACCGGTTATCCATCCTACACATTACATGGCCTGCCCAGCTCCATTTTTCTCTCTTAATGTCAATTAGAATATCGTCTACCCGCGTTCGGTCTCCGATCCAGACCGTTCTTCCTTTTTCGTTCCATCACTCTATGTGCGGTCCTTAACATGTTCTCGAGCTTCTTTGTTAACCTCCAATTTCTGCCCCATACGTTAGCACCGGCAGAATGCAATGATTTTACACTTTTTCTTTCAACGACAGTGGTTAGCTCCCAGTCAGGATTTCACAATGCCTGCTGTATGCACTCCAACCAAATTTTATTCTTCTGTAAATTTCCTTCTCATGATCAGGGTCCCCTGTGAGTAACTGACCTAGATAAACGTACTCCTTTGCAGACTCTAGAGGCGGACTGGCGACCCTGAATTCTCGTTCCCTTGCCAGGCTATTGAACATTAACTTGGTCTTCCGCAGATACACCTTCAATCCCACTCTTACATTTTCTCGGTTAAGGTTCTCAATCATTTGTCCTAATTCGTCCCCATTATTGCTTAATAGAACAATGTTATCTGCAAATTAGAGGCTGCTGAGATATTCTCCGTTGATCCTCCCTCCTAAGCCTTCCCAGTCTAAGAGCTTGAATACTTCTTCTAAGCATGCAGTGAATAGCATTGGATAGATTGTATCTCCTTGCCTGACTCCTTTCTTGATAGGTAACTTTCTACTTTTCTTGTGCAGAACCAAGATAGCTGTGGAATCTTTGTAGCTATTTGCCTAGATTTCACGTATGCTTCCTGTGCTCCTTGATTACGCAATGCCTCTGACTTGTGGTATCTCTACTGAGTCAAATGCGTTTTCATAATCAATGAAAGCCGTATAGAGAGGTTCATTGTACTCCGCAGATTTCATGAGTACTTGTTTGATGGCATGAATATGATCCATCGTAGAATGTCCCTTCCTGAAGCCAGCCTGTTATCTTGGTTGACTGCAGTCTAGTGTTGCCTTGATTCAATTGCCAATTATCCTGGTGAATAGTTTATACAATACTGAAACCAAGCTAATCGGTCGGTAATTCTTCAGTTCTCTAACGTCTCCCTTCTTATGGATTAGTAAAATGTAGGCGTTCTTGCAGCTTTCTGGGATACTTGGAGTCGTGAGGCATTTCGCATAAAGGGCTGCAAGCTTTTCAAGCATAATATCTCCTCCATGTTTGATTAAAGTGACTGTTATTCCATCTTCTCCAGCAGCTTTCCCCTGCTCATGTCTTGCAATGCCCTTGTAACTTCATCGCTAGTTATACAAGGAGCCTCTTTATCCTGTTCATCACTACTTCGAATGAAAGTAGCTTGGTTGCTCTGGGAACTGTACAGGTCAGTATAGAATTCTTGTGCTGCTTTTACTATGTCATCGAAATTGCTGACTATATTACCCTCCTTATCTTTCAGTGCATTCATCTTGCCTTGTCCTATGCCTAGTTTTCTTCTCACTGATTTCTTGCTGCGTTCATATTTTACTGCTTCCTCAATCTTTTCCACGTTATAATTTCCAATATTCCTTACTTTCTTCTTGTTGACCAGTTTGGACAGCTCAGCTAATTCTATATGATCTGTCAAGTTTGACACTTTCATGCTTTGTCGTTTCATTATTAGGTCCTGTGTTACTTGGGAGAGCTTACCTACCTCCCACTGCGATTGCTGCTTCTGAGATCAGCTTAGTCACGGTTTCACTCATTACCTCTATGCTGTCTTCATCATCCTGTTCAAAAGCTGCATATTTGTTTACGAGCACCAACCTGAATTGGTGTGCTTTTACCATTATTGCGTCTAGGTTGGCCTGTTCCTTCCTGACTAATTTTATTCTTTCTCTCTTCAAAGTGAGAGAAATCCTAGACCTCACTAACCTATGGTCACTGCACTTTACCCTACTTAACACTTCTACATCGCGCACTATGCTGGGATCGGCAGAGAGTATGAAATCTATTTCACTCCTTGTTTCTCCATTAGGGCTTTTCCAGGTCTACTTCCTGTTGCTGCGCTTCCTGAAAAAGGTATTCACTATTCGGAGCCTATTCTTTTCCGCGATTTCTACCAACATCTCTCCTCTAGCGTTCCTAGAATCGATGCCTTAGTTGCCCATTGCTTGCTCTACAGCCTGCTTTTTCCCCACTTTTGCATTGAAGTCTCCATGACTACAGTGTACTAAGTTTGCACCTTTCCCATCGCTAATTCAACATCGTCATAAAACTGTTCCATTTCTTCATCATCGTGACTGGAGGTTGGGGTGTAGGCTTGTATACCCTTCGTTCATTACCTCCTATATCTAACACCGGCCAACACTTCAAGCCTGGTGTCACGTGTTAGGCTAACATTCCATCACTGCTGGTCTAGTTCGTTAGGTGGTTCAAAGTTATTTCGATGCTCTTAAGATGCGAACCAAAGTGAAGTACAACTAGGACAAATACGACAAGAACATGTCCTGTCCCTGTCGTAATTCGCGTTGGTTCGCCTCTTAACACATCGTAATAACAAGTTGGTATCTACAAAATCGCCTTTGAAATATTGGGCGCAGCAAGTTACTCTACAGTGATTATGTGGTAAGTTCCTCTACACCTTCACCCTTCTGAATCGACACTGTTGTCTGGGACGCTAACGCTTAATAGTCGCGGAGCTGTCGCGATATGCCAGCACGTCTTGCACGCTACGTGGCGGAGAAAAAAGACGTTGAAATCTCCCCTCGCTGCCCATCTCGGAATATCCATTACGGCTCTTATCACTCAGGATATCAAGAAGTAGTCATAATTCTATGGAAGAAATGTGAGATTAGCAATTACTACGGGTGCAGTTAAGTACATGTTAAGTTGATGCAAGCAGCAAAGTATTGGGCACATAATAGGTGTTACATTTGGTCTAATGAATATGTATTGCATTACACGAAGTAGGCGGTGATTCCCTATTAAAATTTGAAGTACTCATGATCCACATACACAAAAAAGAAAGTTTCAGCCCAAATACCTGAAGTAGAACTTGTTGCTGGTATGGTGTCTAAGGAAGGTCAAGCGGAACCAGATGCCGACCGCCCAGTTGAGTGACAGATCCAGCAGCACTTGGAGGCCCTTGGACGTAGGAGCAGGGCCTGCCGGTTCGGGCCATGACAAGCCCCGTTCTCTCATGAATTCTATCAGGGCCTGCGAAAAATGGGCATTCTTGGAAGTTTATCAGCTTCTTCGAAACATTAACGTTGCTGCTTGATGTCATTGGTGAGGGGGTAAGTTACTTAAAGACGGCGGAACGTTCCCCGAGGGCCACATACAACACAGGATGTTTCAATATTACGCGAAATAAGTATTCATTGAAAGAGTTCCTTTGTGCTGCAGCGGGCATCGAGCAAGAAAGGATATTTCGCAGCACCGAATGTATCATCGCTGTTTCTGTTTTTGCTGTTGGGATGCAAGACACACAGGACTATCGAGGTATTATAGATTATGGAATGATTGTACAGACATAACGAATGTAAAATATCATCATCAAGATACTCGAAGACGAAGAGCAAGAGAACGCCTCCTTGGCGCAAGCAAGCGCCACTTCACTTCTTCAATAAACCGTTCATGTTCGAAGCAGTCACCGGTCTCGATCGTTTTAACAATGGTGCCGTGACCAGGATTACTACCTCCCCGCCCACAAGTAGGTGAACCTGCAAAGAAGCAGCAGAGAAGAAAACGGCGGTGGAGCAGCGAATCAACCTGGATAGAGCGACGAGACCGGAGTGAAAACCAAAAGCACCGGAACGGCTGACTGACAAGTAAGAGGTCATTTTACCGCCTATAGCAATGAGCAAAGAAGTAATAACGAAGAAGAGGAAAGCACTTCGCTCCCAGATAACGCAGCTCATCAACTCAGCAGAACAGCAAATTAATGAAGGAGCTAACAGAGAAGAGTTGATCTCCACGCATGCTCAGATTAAGGGAATAAGCGAAAGCCTCAAGAACGCCAACGAACAAATGGAGAAATTTTTAACTGAAGATACTGCCGAAGCTAAATTCGAGAGAATAATAGAGTATGACATGAAAATAACGAAGATCTTGGCCACCATAGAGTTCAGAATGAGAGAGCCTGCACAGGTGGATTTAAATAACGGAACAAGGCAGGCCGCATCAAGTACAGAACAAGAAGCAAAGGAACTAGTTAAACTACCTAAGCTAGAAATGACAAAGTTTGGCGGAAGAGCTTTGGAGTGGAACCGCTTCTGGGCTCAATACGAGTCAGCAGTTCACCTCAGACCCAACATGAGCAAGGGACAAAAGTTCAATTATTTATTAGCATCTCTACCCGGAAAGGCAGCGTCTGCGATATAAGGGCTTCAATACTCTGCAGAAGAAAATTATGATGAAGCGATAAAAATTCTGCAAACAACGTTCGGAAATCGTGAACAATCAGTGGAGCTGCACATGACCGAGCTATTGAGCCTAGAGAAAGTAAAATCGGCGCAAGAAACAGATGAACTACGCAAGCTAGTGAACAGAGTGCAGGTCAACACATTGGCACTCAAATCATTGAAGGTGGAGACTGAGAGTTTCGCGCCAATGTTATTAACAGCGTTGAAAAGAGCAATTCCACCGGAGTTATCCCTGCAGTTCAAGTCAAAAGAAGCAATGAGAAACAGCTCAAACATGGAAGCTAGCGCACAAATCAGAACAACAGGAAAAGAATGCGAGGAAAAGCTGAACAGGCTTATGTCATTTCTGCGAGAGCAAATATCGTTTCGGGAAGAAACACAGCGTGAACAGGAGAGGATAACTGAGAAGACAAGGGATAACAGCAGACAGCTTAGAACAGCTTCCAGCTTTTATAGCTCGGAAAACAGAAGCTGCCTGTTCTGCAAGCAAAACAACCACGCAACTGAGGACTGTCGTAGGAACATTCTTATGACGGAAATAAAGGCCATTCTAACCGAGAATAGAGCATGTTTCAGGTGCACCCGGCCAAAACACACCGCACGTATTTGTAGAGCAAGAGTTATATGCAAGCAATGCAAAGGACGACATGCTACATCAGTGTGTGGAACGGTGAGGCAAGAAAAGGCAGATCAGGTCACAACAAAGCAAGCGGAAGCGAAGACGTCTACTCTACATGCAACTGAGAATCTAAAGCAAAACTTTGTGCTTTTGCAGACAGCTGTAGCTTGGATAGATGGCGAAAAGGGTGGCCGACATTGCCGATTGTTATTGGACAGCGGAAGCCAGCGGACATTTATTGAAGCTGGATTAGCAAAAGAAATAGGTGCGAAGATAATACGAAAGGAAAGGCTGACAATTGGTTCGTTCGGAGGAGACGAAAAATTCAAACAAATGAATGTGGTGCAGGTAACTATAGCGACGCGAGAAAACAAGTCAGCCACGGTGATCGAAGCTCTACAAGTCGACGTCATCTCACACAGTTGTCTACCTGCTCCAAATGACAAACTCAACGAGAAAATGAATCAACTAAAGCTACAAGTGGCAGATGAATCAAACAACATAGTTGCACAACTACAGAAGCAGAAATTGTAGAAGAATTCGAGAATAAGATAGTACAACTAAACGGTCGTTATCAACTCAGCTTGCCCTGGACAGAAAACGTCAACTTGGAAATCAACAAAGACAGTGCAATGAAAAGACTCCTCCAACTGACGAAACGGTTAAAGAAAAATGAGGAAATGCTGTGTCGCTACGATCAAGCTATCTCAGAATATATGACCTCGGGAGTCGCGGAAGAGGTTCAGGAATCAGAAGAACCACTGACTACGTTGTGTTACTATATGCCACATCATGCGGTTATTCGAGAGGACCGAGCGACGATTAAAGTTCGTGTAGTATTCGACGCCTCTTCACACACGCAGGAAGGTATGTCATTAAACGACAATCTGGAGGCAGGACCTAATTTAAACGAAGACATGCTTTCGCTGTTAATCAACTTTCGAAATGAAAAGGTGGCCCTAGTAGGAGACGTGGAGAAGGCATTCCTACAAATTTCAATCCATGAAGAGGACAGAGATGCCATGAGATTTCTGTGGTGGAAGCACGACGCTGACGGTAGGCTGCTGAATGAAGTACAAACCTGGCGCATGACTAGAGTTACTTTTGGTACAACACCGAGCACGTTTCTTCTGGCAGCTACAATCAAGCACCATTTGAAAGAAGTGGCTGATCGATTTCCGGATACAACAGAAAAACTACAGAAAGCGATTTACGTGGATGATGTAATCACAGGAGCAGCAACGTTCGACGGAGCTGTCAAGCTGTACAAAGAAGCAAAACAAGTGTTCAATGAGGCGGCGATGAACCTGAGAAAATGGACATCGAATGAAGAGAGATTAAACAAAATGATAGATGAAAACGAAAAGGACTACGCTCACATGGAGATTCGATCGAAAGGATACACAATGCTTCTTGGCATGATATAGAAGCACTCAGAAGACGTGATATCCTTCCCTGTGAACAAATGGGCGCCCTTACCAGCAACCACGTGCTTAACCAAGAGGACAGTATTGCAAGCAGCAGCAAGAATATTTGATCCGCTTGGTCTGCTGTCACCTTTTACGATACGCGCAAAAATAGGCTTTCAACGACTGTGGAAAACGGACGTCACTTGGGATGATCCACTCCCTAAAGAAGAATGCGACAAGTGGAGGGACCTGATGTCCGAAGCGGAGGAGCTGCGAGCTCTAGAAATTCAGCGATGCTACGCAAGTAAGGATCAAGCAGTACACGCATACAAGCTCCATGTGTTTGCAGACGCGAGTCCAACAGCATACGGAGCTGCAGCATACTTGGTACTAGTGTACAAAGATGGAACAAAAGAGTCAAGGCTACTGACAGCGAAAAGCCGTGTAGCTCCAATCAAAGAGCTAAGTTTAGCAAGACTTGAGCTAATGGCAGCGGTGATAGCATCAAGACTAAGCGACTACATCAAAAGTCACTTTACCGAAAGAATTCAAGAACCTGCCTGCTGGACTGACTCAATGATTGTACTTCATTGGATCAAAGGAACCAGCAAAAGGGATCCATTTGTTACCAACAGAGTCGCAGAAATAAGAGAGAAGACACTGCAAACGAGCTGGTCGTTCATTCAAGGTGAAGACAATCCGGCAGATCTACTCACACGGGGTATCAGCGCAAAGACGTTAATGAACTCCAAAATGGGGTGGCATGGACCCGAATGGGTTACCTCCGTGGAGCCGGAAAGAGCAAGCGTGATGCGCATGAATATACAGATGGACGATCAACACGAAGATCAACGTCAAACCTGCACAGCATCAACAGAGAATGAACCAATCTTGGAAATCAAAACTTATTCATCATACGGGCGACTTCTAAGAGTAACGGCATGGATATTCAGATTCATAAACAACGCAAGAAAAGAACATCACGAGGGGCCGTTAACAGGAAAAGAGATTATAACTGCAGAGACCTATTGGATACGACAAACACAAGTACTACTCAGGAAGACAAGTGGCGGTGCTAAGTCAAGCACTAAACCCTTTAATATAAATGGACAAGAAGTATACTATGACGACAAAAGACTCATAAGACAGAAAGGACGCTTGCACTACAGCCAAGAATCAAACCGGCACGTCATCGTACTTCCAAAGGACGAGTATTTCACGGAACTACTGATACGTCACGTTCATAAAATAATATTGCACGGCGGAGTTCAAGCCACGCTAGCACAACTACGAGCTAAGTTTTGGATATTGCAAGGTCGCCAAGCTGTAAAAATAGTTTTAAACAAATGCATAGTATGCAAGAGGCATAACACAAGACCAGCCACTCAAACTATGCCTCCACTCCCTGCGGACAGAGTCAACGAATCGGGGCCATTTCAAGTCACAGGAGTTGACTTCACCGGAACACTTTACGCGAAAAGCAAAGACGAGATTGTGAAACAATACGTAGTAATTTTCACCTGCGCGGTAACGAGAGGAGTACACTTGGAGATGACCAACGACATGTCGACGTCCAGTTTTTTACAAGCTTTCCGGCGATTCACCGCACGACGTGGTATACCTGTCATAATCTACTCAGACAATGCCAGGACCTTTACAAAGGCCGAGAAGGAAATTAACGGAAGGATTGACGATGTTGGGCACGAACTGGTGAAGGATTACTGTAGTATACGCCAAATACAATGGAAAACAATAGCCGAGTGCGCCCCGTGGTGGGGAGGATTCTACGAACGCCTCATACGGAGCCTAAAGACATCGATGCGAAAAATAATCTCAAGAAAAACAACTTCAGTGGAGGAGCTACGCACAATTGTAGCAGAAGTTGAAGGAGCGCTCAACAATCGACCGTTAACTTACGTGTATGGTGAACCTAATGAGCCCATGCCAATAACTCCTGCAGACATCATAGGCGGTCGCCAACAGCTTCAAGACGGACAAACAAGACTATACAACGGAGACGTTGAAGAAGCATGGCGAAGTAGATGCAAACTAGTGAAAGCTTGGTGGAAAAGATGGCATCACGAATATCTCACGGAAATAGGAGCTATTGTCAAAGCCAAGACACGACAAGCGAAACCATTGTCCCAAGGCGATGTGGTTTTAATCGAAGACCGGGGTCCAAGGACATTTTGGAAAATGGGCCGAATTGAAAAAACTTACCCTGGACGCAACGGAGTAACAAGAGCTTGCTTACTTCGGACAGGCAACAAAGAGTTTCTCAGAAGATCCGTGAACAACATCTACCCTCTTGAAGAGTGTTTCAAATAGCCCGCCAAAGCCTATCTCTGTGCCAGTTGGGCGGGCGGGAGCTTGTAAAATATCATCATCAAGATACTCGAAGACGAAGAGCAAGAGAACGCCTCCTTGGCGCAAGCGCGCGCCACTTCACTTCTTCAATAAACCGTTCATGTTCGAAGCAGTCACCGGTCTCGATCGTTTTAACAACGAATGCTATCCTGAAACCGTCTCCGCACGTGCAAGTGTGTGACAGAGATAGATAAATACATAGATAAAAATAGCACCTTCATAAGTAAGAAAATGCCACCGACAGTGCTAAAAAGTTATCGTGTCTTGCAGGTGGGTTCACGTTGAATCATGCTGAATCGGACACGAAAAAAAAAATAAGTAGCAAGTATTGAGAATCTCTACCAATTTCATCGAATAAGTACAGCAACCTCTACACACTATCGAAAAATTACAATACCTTTAGCAGAAACACAGCTCTGTGCCACTGTCGAAGACCTTTCCTATTAAGTATAATGATGCAGTAGTTTGAGTATGTGATTTTGATTCATCGCAAAACACATATAATTATTACGTGCGGGAATTCAGCTACAATTTTTGCTGGAAGAGTTTGCACTTTCTTGTATTGGTAGAGCTGCAATACAACTGCTGTCAGTGCACAAACCAGTGCATACATTAACGACGAAAATGCAAGCTTTTAACAACTACGAGGACGCCAGTTCTAAGCAAGTTAACGACAGGGCTAAGTGTTCTAGTCTTCAAAGGAAAGAATAATTTTGTGATGGGGATATTTCAATAGTTTAAATCCTGGACGGTAGCAGGCATTAGAGCAATAACTGATGGCCCTTCTTTTAAATCAGTGAAGTGTAAAAAACGGATAGAAGAAGCGAATGCGGGCTGGCTGCGACAAACAAAGAGGGCTCTCTATCGCTCAAGACATAAAACTTTAACACTTCAAAAGCACAAAAAAGGAGGCTTCTCATCTGTTTTGATCTTTCACTGTCATAGTAATGCTCAAGTTCTATCATTGCAGCGCTCCTAACCTCTTGCAGCGAGTTATATTGCACAAAGTAATGCTGTTAAATTATTGTTAAACTGATGTAAGAAAAAGTGTACGCAGTACCTAAAGCGTCATCAATCGTCGTCATTGCGTCTTTTTTAATTTGTACTACTTATTTACGCAAAGACAAGCATAGGAATTTAGACAGCCAGTACGAGACACTTTCATTGGATGATGTTAATGTCGTGCGAGTCTGTGCAGCATCAGTAATGATGGAATGAAATTTTGTGACAGCACCCTTTGGAACTGCGACATGAATTATACCGCGCCAATCAAAGATGGAGGCTATGGATACGAATTTATTGCTTTAAAAGGACGTCCGAAGATAAAAGAGGATCCTGGGGGATAAGCTGAAAAAGAAAGAACATGCGTATGTTAGCTGACATCCAACTGATACAAGGTGGGCCTAGAAAGGAGTAAAAATGTGGGCATTTAATATGTAGAATACGAGGCAGGGTCACCGAAGATGCGTAAAAGCCAACCTGCTTCCTTTCTTCCTTTATGGTGTTAGGCACCTTCACAAGTCTTTGCCGTATTACCGTGGCGTTTGCTGGAAGAATATTATAGCACCGATATGTAATAAACATTTACTCGCCTTCCCGGCCCTGCGGAAGTGGATGTCCGGCTAAGCTGCTGAATACCACCGCTACAACTGCTGAGGGGGGGCATGCATTGATTTATTGCGCAGTTCCTCCTCCGGCGCATTATTCAGTGACAGGAGAATGAGGACGTGCGGACTCCCCCTTGTGCTGGTATTCCACGGCAATACGAGCAGCGGCAGCTCCCCGCCGCTAGTCGTATTGCCGGTCCTTTGCCGCTCCTCGTATTCGAGGTGGTCCTCGGGAGTCCAAACTATGCGTTGCCTACCCGTAGTGGTTCCGCAACAATAATGAAATCAGTTGGTAGGCTGGTTTTATTTTTTTATGTATGAAAGATGAGGGACGTCACTCCCAACGTCGCCAGCGCGGTAAGGCGTTGAACCTCGCTGTGCGTGCCACTTCTGACTCGCAATGAACTGTATCGCGCGTCATTAGCTTTACTTCCCCGACGCACGGGTTCCATTGGGTTACTCATCCGCAATTAGCCTTACAAATTCGAAAAAAAAACATACGTCGAAATGTAGGACGTTGTGATTAGGTGACTATTCGGAAGTTGCTGCTTTCTCGCGTGGCCTATTTGGCGTTCGCAATCAAGAACAAGGAGTTATAGCAGCGTGGGTTCAAACCGCTTTCATTTTATGTTAGCTTAGGCTAGGTTATATTAGGTTGTCAGATTGCGTTGCAGGGCACTAAAGTTTATTGATAGTGTTATCTGCACTGAAAAGAACTGTCAATGTGTTGTGCTTGCATTGCACATAACGGAAAGCAAGCCTTGGCTGTTAAACACACACACACGCCAGATTTATAAAAAGGTGTTCCACTGGAGTAATTAACAAGATTCCTTGACGTGGAGATCTATAGGAAAAACAGGCCACCGCAACAATGATTGAGCAAGGAAACATTCTCTCAATGTTAAGAATAAGGGTGGCACGCATTTAAGCCCGCATGATTCTTCATGTGGATGCATGGGCCAATTTGCGAAGATGTCTTCTTAACAAGCCGCGAGGACGTTGTAATACCTAATATACTGAGAGCATTTTTATTTAGACACGAAGGAGAAAGTGCCATAAAGGGGCCCTGAAAGGATTTTAACGGTTTTGTACAAGCGTACTGAGTCGTTAGAATAGGTCCTTCTGATCATTAATTGACGCATCTAAGCGTTCCACGTAAAGCGTGTAATTTATTATAAGGTTTTAAAAATGTACATCGCTACCGATTGCAGCACGCCAAGCGGGTGATTTTTTTGCCCAGATGACGCGATTTGCCCAGAATACGTCACTGGGCCAGCTATCCGATTGGCTCTCCAGGGCGCGTCAATAATTTTTCCAACATTATTGTGAACAAATGTTATTCGTAATAGTTTAAATGTTAGTTAATTTGTTTCTATAAAAAGAGAGTAACAGAAAGAGAATGCACAAGGACATGTATCACTACACAAAAAGCACTTCCGACCCATAGCAAGTGTCGTCTGCTTCTGTTACAACGTGCTCCGTGTTGACGAGAGCTGCGCGGTCAGCGTTGGTCTTGTTCTTTCTTTTCGCAAGCACCATGGTTCGCCCTTGCGTTGTGGGCTGCAAACGTAGCGATCGGCGACATGTCAAGCTGCGACATCGTGCCCCGCTGCAAGGCAGCAGACTAGCGGACTGGCTGCAAGCCATCGGATGTACTGACGGTATCCAAACGGCGCCAGCATCTACGCGTTTGCGGCCGTCACTTCACGTCGAAGGATTGCCAAA
This sequence comes from Dermacentor silvarum, assembly GCF_013339745.2. Classification (NCBI taxonomy): domain Eukaryota; kingdom Metazoa; phylum Arthropoda; class Arachnida; order Ixodida; family Ixodidae; genus Dermacentor; species Dermacentor silvarum. The sequence goes on from NC_051158.1 coordinate 97,349,518, forward strand.
ATAAAGTTTAGCGTGTCCGGTATTCAGGTAAACGCAAGCGTAAGTGTACTGGCCGTTTTACCACGTTTTACGTGATGAACGGAGGGGCAAACGTGAACTGCTTGCACGATGCAGCCCACCTGGCGGTACAAAGCTCAACCAAACACACAGCTAATATAGCAGTAACCAAGTTTTTTTTCTACTTTGCTGCTGGCTCAAATTTTGGCAGGAGCGTAATCTTGAACACGTCTTTTTATATGTTTCAAATGTTTTACACTTGGTTACAGGAATATTAGATCTGCATTTGGCTGTTTAAGCTCTGCGCCACCAGATGGCTGGAGCGTGCATGCCGATCTAATGCCGATCAGGCTGCTCACGTACGTCTACGCAGCTCCTTCATCACGGCGGTATCGAGGGGTTTTAGTTTACGCCCCTCGGTATCCGTCAAAATAGCAAGCCCGCCTGTGGTTACCGGAATACCGGACACGCTCGGCGCTGCGACAGAACGCTCGCAACGCACGCTGCTTGATCGCTCTCGCAGGGCGGCTAGCGCAGAGGTTGGAGAGCCTTCGCGCGCTGGCTCCAGAACAACCGGAAGTAGACGACAACGTACGTCACAACATGACGTAGAGCCAGCGAAGGCGGAGCTTAGCCCCGATCACTCGGCGAACGAGTTGAGGAGGAAATGCATGGCTAGGGAGGAGGGCAACTTGTAATCGTCCGTAGCTCTCTTAATATGAGACGCTTCTCTTAAATTGTGACGCGAATGTTTTACTGTAGCTCTATCCTACACGTCTACAAAATTTGTCGGAACCTTTTCAGGGACACGTTAAAAATACGTCGTTATTACTATCAAAAAGTAAAATACACTATGTTGGCAGAACTCGTCCAACTTGTTGTAAAGGAAAATCATTTCATGGTCGTTATGGTGCGCTTGCGTGTATACCTGGATTGAGGTATGTTCTCTGGATTTCAAATAAATATTTCTCAGTGAGCACTTGCCCTGTAATGTTTGTATTTTGCGTGGTCACGTACTTGCCGCTTATGTTTAGAATAGTTCCTTCGCAATATTTGTTTGTATTGATTTCCACTCTAAAACCGTAATACTTGTGTAATACTTCATTTTTAAGCTGTCAGATATAATAACGTAAGTGATAACTAACAAGAAAGTATCGAAGGTTTGATGTCGCTATATACTATGTATATAATAATTATTTTGGAAAACACATGTCTTTGACGCACCTGCCTTCCCAGTCGCCGTTCATGGAGGGAGCCTCGCCAGAGGCAGGCTTGCAACATGGCGGTCGCCTTGCGCGATGCTTCGAAGCGCGGCGGTTGGTTGCGGCCCCTGGTGAGCATGAGGTTCGCGTCGATCACGTGCCAGTGGCGCTTCAGTCGCGTGTCGAAGCTGCGCAGCTCTGACGGAGGCTCGAGGCGGCCACACGCGAACGCTTCAAAGTCGTCGCACGGCTGCACCGACCTGATGGCGGACACAGGCATCCCAGAGTTAAAGTGAAACTCTGAAGACAACCACAACCAATGAAGGCCAAAATGAAGAAAACGCGAGTGTAAAGGCGAGGAGGAAATCACAACGCTTGGGGGCCATAAGCAGCGAGAAGCGCAGCGAACACAAGAAGCAGCAGTCCGATGTCGCAGCCATCGGCAGTGACTGAGTGTCGGTTCTCGCTTTGCACTTCGTTCAGTAGGTACCCGGGGCAGTCATTCCTTAGTATAATAGCCGCCAACACAAGGCGACGCGATTGCTGTTCACAGGAGAAAACGGCAATTTACGAATGCCAGTGGTGACCAACTCTCTTGAAGACGGCTTCCATGTGCGTCTCCTCAGCTACAATGTTTAGCAAGTGATCACTGACCACGGCGAAGGCATGCGATGCGATTCACCACGTATATTCGCCAGAGGGTTCGAGACGGTGAACGTTTCTCGTTACGTCTCGCATTTCTCTACGCACGCTCACCGTCTTGCCAATGTTGTTGGATCGTTTAAGGTGTGCCGAAACGACAACACCCTGAGCAATAGCAGAATAATTAATATGTGGGGCACGACTTCATTGGGTGCATAGAAGAACTTCTATTGGCTAGTTGGTAATCCATCTTGCTAACAGCTTCAGGACGCACGAAAACGCACCCACAAACGCAAGTGCGCACAACAACGTGAGCGGAGGGGGGGGGGGGGGGGGGGGCGATTCTCAAATGGTAGAGTTTGTGAATGCGTGTATCCAAGTGCATTCTCGTGCCCCCTGAAACGTCATGGATTTTCATACCAAACAATCTACTTTTTGCGAGTTCTTTGCCGTGAGCGATTGTCTACACTGCATGCCTACTATGTGGAATGGATTGACCACTCTACAGGGTCCTGCATATTTCGCTGCGCATGTTCGAAAAATAGGTTTTCGCTCATCGGTGCATTGTTCTTGCTCAAATTTAGCAGAAAGATCTTGGAGTTGACTTCATTTAGTATAACACTTGCCACAGTTAATTGCCTGGTTCTTAAAAAAATTGAAATTTGCCTTCCTTTATGAGAAAGCGAGCTTCTGCCGTGACGTCGCAAGCACAAAATTGTCACACTGCCTGCCGGCAGCTGCAGAAAGCAGCCGGTCAGGGAGGTTTGCCGCCTATTCCAGGAACGGGCTACACGCGGCTAGCCTCGGTGACCGACAATTAACTGTGGCAAGTGTTATACTAAACAAAGTCGACTCCAAAATGCGATCTTTCTGCTAAACTTGAGCAAGAACAGTGCACCGATGAGCGAAAACCTATTTTTAGAACATCCACAGCAAAATATGAAGGACCCTGTATACTGTTTCAATCTTACCGTTTAGTCTCGTTTTAACCACATAGAAAAATAATTAGCGTACCTTGCACTGGAGGCGAAATAATAAAGAGACAGCGGAGCTGATGGGCGCCTAGCAAGTCCTGGCTTTTGGTATAGGCTAAGCCCTACCAAGTCATCCTCAGCATTTCCCAGAATTTATTGATTAATGATTGGCTATCGATGACTGACTAAACTCAAGTAGTCCCAACCATGCTTAGCTAGACTTAGCCAGGCTCAGCTTCGCTAGTTCACAGCGGTATATGCCATTGCGCTTGCACCCTTTCTGCACAACCGCCAGGATCGGCCCACATTTTTTTTCCGACGCATCACGGACGTACGGCCGGTTTAAACAGCTCCGCTGTTAAAAAAAAGGCTCATCAGAGTACCTGTCGATGGCGTCCATGAGACTGGCGGCGTGCAGGTTGCAGTCATCGTTGCTGCACACCGTCATCGAGAGGCGCTCTTCCTTGTGAAAGGTACCAGCTCCGTTGAGCATCCACGCCGCGTACAGGAACATCATCGCCATCAGCGCCACCGAAGCCGCTGCCACAGCGAGGGACCAGGTGCCATCCGAGATCCACATCTGAGCGACGTACGGCTTCGTCTTTGTCCTGTCGGAACCTCCGGTGCCGGCAGCACAGCCCGAAGCAGCGCCATATTCAGCAGGCGAGGATGGTGAACTCTGCGCGGGGGTGTTAGTACCGAAGTATCGTAAAGCGTTCTGCGACAAAAGTGGTGAATATCATTTTAGTTGCGTTTTCACAAATGACCAATGTTCTGGGAAAATATTCCCATAGAATTATGTCAAAGCGATAAAATTATTTATAAAGAGATTCAAAACAACATATTTCGACATCTTCGTGCCTGCAAAGTCCACTTATACGACTTCATGATCAATAAAAATGTTGCAGTATAGGTGAACCACGAGCGTGCTTAAAAAGATACTGATATAGATATTGAGTTTCCGGTGATAGGACACATCTATTAGGACACACTTTAAATATTAATGACATAGTCCATTTTCCCCAGTAGTTCAGAACTTTATTATCTATACAGATCACACGAATATATTTGTCACCTCAGCGTCAGATGTTCAGATGTTTTTCTTTCTAGTAAAGCTAAGTCAGACAAGCGGACAGCTAAGAATAAGGTAAAAATAAATGCTAGTAACATAAAAGCCGTAGTTTTTCATTCGAAGGGTCAACAAGTGACTTTCCAGAATAACACTGTATTTACAGGCTCAAATATAGAAACAATGAAGTCAGTGAAAGTGCTTGCGGTACATTTATCCAGTTCTTTGCAATTAGATGACCACGTGAATACTATTCAAACAAAACTAAGCCGGGTAACTGGAACATTAAGCCGCATCCGGTACCTTATCCCCAACTCGGTGAGATTATTGAAATACAAATCCCTCCTTGGTTCTCATCTTAACTACTGATATTTGGTTTGGGGAACAACTACGGAAACAAACTTAACAAATTTATTCAGAATACAGAAGAAAATACTGAGGCTGATCGACAACGCTATAGTTATAGCACCTAGCGACCCAGTGTTTAAAATATAGGATAATCAAAGTGAATGACCTCTATCAGCACAGAATAGCGCGAGGACTGTCTCAGCTGCAAGCGCTCAAACTTTCTGTTCATGCAGATGACGAATCTTTGCTTAAAGGAAAAGGCCTATGAAAGAAAAAATATAAAAATATTGAACGTTCCTTACTTTCGTACTAATTATGGCTTTCAGAAGCTTCGATGTACTCGTCCGCGAATTATAAATAATTATCATAGCAAAGGAATCGATGTGTCTCATTTAAGTGTCGCAGAATTAGCGGCTCGTTTTGTTGTATAAACAATGTAGCAATTTATTTAGGTGCAGTAGACTTAGCGGCTCTTGTTTAAGCTAGGTAGTGTATTATCTAAGCGCAGAAGATTACAGCAGTTTTCTTTGTTGCATAAGCTATGTAAAAGCTATGTCTTGAGTTTTCTTTTAGTTATGCATTGAGCCCACTGTCGCGGCCGACGTGTAAGTAAAGTCCCTTGATAATTTGAAAGTATCGACATTCTTCGAACTCTGCCGCCGCGCCGAAGACCCTCGCACGCCTGTCCTCTTCCGCCTCTCGAATCGGCGATTTTCCGAGCGATGATTGTCCCCTCGGGCCGTCTCTAGGGAAACGCGCAGCGAAATGACTATTTGGTTGTGTTTTCATATTTCGTCGGCGTCATTAGCAGGCCGCCTCCCTCTGTCGCGAGTCAAGCTCCGTCGGAGTACGAGGGGTACGCTCTGACTCTCGAAGGTACTTTTTTTTTTGAAGGTCCGGGTGCACACAGCAAGTGCCGAAGCAAGAGTATTGGGATGCGTCCCGCAGTATCCGGACTACGGAAGAATATTCGCATCCTTCCTATTGATGCTGATGCGTATGGTTGTAAAGCAGCGCGTGTCCCCGGCCAGGGTTCCTCAAGTTTCTTCTACAACTGCGTTTTGCCTAACACCTTTTATTTCCCATGTCTTCCTTTATTTTCCCCCATGTTTCTCGTGCAAAGCTCCACAGGAGGCACCTAAAATAAAAATTGCATCTGAGCAGTTGTGAGTCGTCTTTTTATTGCGGTTGTCTAATCGATGCTCCAGACCAGTACTCCGGATTCGAAATTTGTTTTCGCATCGCTATATATTTTCTACCAGTACCTGAACAAACAGGCAAAATGTCAAGACCCTGCAGCTCTCTCTCTACCGGTGCTGTCAGCCTTTTCTGCTCCTACTAACAGTTTTACGGGTTAATTGCAAGATAAATGGCACCTGAGTGAATCAGTCAGACAATAGTTTGGAAGAATAAACCGAATGAATCCGTGAAGGAGGACCAGAACATAGCTAAACGGATCTTTGAACATTTTCTAACATTATGCATCTGTTTAGACCGATGACGGCCTTCGCTCCACCGTCGCGGCACCACAGCGCTAGCGCTCTTCCGATATCTAGCGTCATGTAAGAAGGCAGTCAGAGAAATGCCTTTTCACGCGAGCCTTGCCTCGATGCAGGTGATCTGCAAACAAGGGGACGGAACGGAGGCTCTCGTTATGACATACACATGAAGGAAACCATCAGTCGGCGAAACCTAAGGCAAGCATAAGGGAGTGTTTCTATTTTTTTTTTCTTTTTAAATTGTGATAAATACTTCGAAATTGATTCTGTAATCACTCATGAAGAAATTATTGATTAGAAAGTAGAAGAAAAAAATGTCATTTATTTCCTTCCAGCTATCATTCACAAAATGACTACGTCCTTTATGGCCAGGCTTTACAGTGCTAACTATTGATTCGACACGGGTATCTGAAGGCCTCCTATAGTGCCATCGAAGGACTAGCCTAGATACTTCACCCAGAGAACGTAATATTTCTATAAGTTAATTTAATTGTACGTTGGCGTCAGTAATCATCCAGATATTTCAAGTAAAATCCTTGGCCTGGCCACTTCTCCAAATGGTTGGTAAAATTGTTTCTCCCTCGAGATCACGAAAAAATGTTATTGTCTTTCAAGCAGCTGTGATTGTTTTTTCAACAGGTAATAAAGCAGCTGCACGGAAATCACTCCGAGGTGCCAAGAAATTCTCCTGCCTCTAAAACCACTCGGGAGAAGCTTCATAAACAACAGCGTTCCTGCGAAAATTCTGCACTGGATAAAATCTGCATTTAGCATAACGTCAGTGTGTTGAAAAATATTGAGAGAATGTAGAAATATACAACGTAAATATTCTACCAATAAAATGGTGCTCTATTAATACGACCGGTAGTAAAATGCCAAAGCCTATGTGCGCTATAATAGTACGCAGTTATTGTTCATGCCGGAAGCGTTAACACTTAACGCTTTCATTGCGCAAACGAGAAGATGATTAAGGGGCCTCATGGTAGGCTCTAGCATGTGCCACCACTTTCTCGTGTTTTTGCTTTATAGCAGAAGGTAAAAAAATGTTAACTTGGGCGGGCCATCGCCCGCACGGTGGCCTTCTCAGCGTGCCGTGCGCAGAGCGCGCAGCCGGCCGGGGGAGGATATCGAGGAGGAAAGCGCGGTCGTGGAGGAGAGTTTCGCTGCTTTCCATATTATGGGGCTTTACGTGTAAGCATGTGGCCGCGTCACCTGGCAGTTTCCTCCCAAAGCGCCACGCGCGAGCCCCCGCGTTCGACACACTTCCCCATACTAGCCACTGTAACACGGGAGCGGCGGCAATACCACTCGCTTCCGAGCTCAGCGACCTCTGCTGCGTGGACAAAGCATTCAAGTTGGTGACGTCCAGAGACCTGGAGCTTCGTGACATGGCGTCCCAGGGCCTGTGTGAGGTGATGTGCCGCAAAGGTTGGGATCGAATCCCGGCCACGGCGGCCACATTTACATGGGGGCGAAATGCAGAAAACACCCGGACACTTAGATTTAGCTGCACGTTGAAGAACCCCAGGCGGTCAAAATTGATCCGTAGTCCTCCGCTACGGCGTGCCTCATAATCAGATGATGGTTTTGGCATGTAAAAGCCCAGAATCGCTTTTTAGGTGGTGTCCAAACGTCTTCGCTGGCCGGCGATGCAACGGACGTCGAGGACTACCTCAGCGGATCCATGGAGGCCGATTTTAGGGCGCCAGCGTCGCAGCTTTGATCCGCCTGAACGGAGGCACGGAAGGCGTCCCGCCGCTTGGATGTTCTATGGGAGCTGCACCCTGGTGGCGTCCGGTTAACCTGCGGTGACCACACACTCACCCCAAACCAGCGCATGAACGTCATCCGCACGCTCCGCGCCATTCGATCGGCTGACAGGGATGCGCTCTTCACAACAAGCCCAACCACGGCAAGGTGTTACAGTGCATGGCCGCCGATCACGCCAGCTCCCATTTTATGCACACCGGGCCTTTCAACCGGTTTTCGCACTGGCGTTTCATCCACAAATCCAGGATCAACCTCCTACCTCTGAACAGAGCCTGCATGTGGATGACTCGCCGTGACCAGCGGTGCAGTGTTTATGGGTGCACAAAGTAAAGCACAGCCCCACGCCCTGCCCCACGTACTCTGCGACTGCATGTCCAAGAGTGTCATGTATATGGCTCGCCACATCATCGTGGCTCGACTACGCACTGCGTGCCGGAACCGCTTCTCCATAACCTATGAGAACCGGCCAGTAGGCAACACCAATCTCCGCCCAGACTATTCATGGCGCGCGGAGCGGAGGCGGTTGTTATCGACGTCTACTGTCCTATCGGCAATTGGCCAGACGCCTTCACCGAAGCCCGCAATTGGAAGATCTCTAAGTACGAGCCGGTGCGACATCTTGCACAACGCTACCAGCGTGTAACTGTCGACGCCATCATCGTTGGTACCATCGGCTCTTGGAACCCCAAAACAGTAGCGCACCCAGGATGTCTGCCAGGGGGGGTTGACAGACCATCTAAACAGCACTAATTTCGATTTCTTCACGGGAAATTGTAAACAAAATTCGCTTTTTGCGAGTGTGCGGACGATTGCGCGTCTTACATCTTAGCAGCAGTACTCAAATGCGCTAGGAAAGAAAAGGGGTTAAACAAAAGGTGGGGTTAAGTCGGCCTCAGGGGGGGGGGGGGGGGGGTTACAACCCCCGAATCCCGCCCCGTCGGTGCGCCACTGCCCCAAAATGACAGTCATGCGCAAGATCTGTTTACGATCATATCTTAAATTGTTTAAGATGATGGTCGTGAAGGAGGTCGTCACCGCGTCACGTGAAAAATACCAGCATCGCTAGCCTTTTCTGAACTGCGAATGGACCTTTGTTTCTATCTAGTGACTTCGCTCGGCTTATTCGGTCTCCCATTGATGAACTCGGCATATGCATTTTGTGCTCACCCTAGTTACATTTACCCTTCGTTTTCTTTCTTAGTTTTTTCTCTCTGCTATTTTTAAAGCATTTGAATAGAAACCTCTGTTCTTGCCCTTGTGCCTGGGACCTCTTTGGGTCCCAGATGTGACAAGGGTAGTTCAAGTGTGCGTTGCACGTCCCGGAGCCCACGACCCGGAGTTCACAGGAATATGTGCCATTGCGATTGGACACTTTCTGCACAATCACAAGGATTGGGCCACATTTTTGCACACGCACAACAATAATACACGGAGGCCAAACCACAAACAGCTTTGCTGTAAAATATGACTGCAGTCTTAGGCCTATGTCTTTTAGGCATTTGTGCCTCGTAGCACTGGTATAGTTTATCAAATTCCACTCATGTGCGGGAAATCTCATGTTGGACAGAGTGGTAGCTGCCTCAATATGAAACTAAAAGAACATAATCACTCAATTAACAATCCTAATGCGTCACCTCAAGCATTGCATCATTTCAATTGCGGTTGTACACCTTTGTTTGGGAACGCAAAAGTCTTTTCAAGACACAAGTGCCATGCTACACGCAAAATTATTCAGGCCTTTACCATTAAAAGATTAGGAGAGACTTGCGTTAGCCAGGGATCAATATCACTATTACACAGTGAATATGATTATCTACTCAGCACGTGTGTTCGTCCCAAGTGTGCCTTTTCTTGATTTAGTTTCTATGGCTTCACCACTTGTGATAGGTTTATCTGTTTTATTGATTTGTGCACCATAGTGATGTTCCTTTGCATAGGTTCTTGCAATCACTTATATATCACTTAATCGTTGCAATAAAAATTTAGTTCTGAGTTAGCGCTCGTCCTGTCTGCTTCTAGTCTTCGGCGCGTCCCTTCGCGCTATAAACCAAAAATAATGTCAAAGAGCTTCATCGTTTCTGCGCAACAAAAATTCAGAAGAATTGACAGGTTCCGCCTTTCCTTTTAAATGGAACATAATCGTCGCCCATACAGGAGAAAGCATACATGAAGACACCATCCGTGAAAATTAATGGCTCCCAAGGTGACTTGGCGAAGCATTGCTAGGGGAATATCAGGAAGCTGCGCGACGTGTCTTTCGTTATTGCGCTCTTTCTGGCTTACCATGTCTTCGCTTAAGGCAACATTAATTATTTGTTACGCTATATATGTAATCTATTGATGCAGTATTGCTTGACAACTACCTTTAGTGCCCCTTCAATTGTTTTTTGTTGGCGCTAATGCTTTCAAGTTTGCTACCATTCCCCCGTTTTCTCTTTTGGTTCATTGTCTTGTTTGGTTTCTGCTCTTTCGTTAGTTCTTTTGCATTTCTTGGAATTTTCCTTATTATATTGCTTCTAGGCCGCGCTTTTTTACAACCTTCAGTTATCATGCCAGTCATATTTCATTGGGTGGGTTGGGCGAGGGTGGGGGTGGCTTTAGTTTGGTACTTTTAAAGTGAAAGCTTTTCTCGCTGTTCTCGCTACTTTGCTGTTTGTTATGTTCTGGATTTTTTGACCACCTTTGTGTCACTGGTTGTCACTAAAATTAAATTACATTAATATTCCGACAGAACCTATGGCACATAAGTGATGTTATGTGAAGTGAATAAGTGAAGAGTGAATAAGCATTGAACACAAGTAGCGCAACGCCGTACTGCCACCACCGCAACGCGTCATGCAGACGGGTTCCTCTGTCGCGCTTCCCACAGAACACGCTGCTCCATCTAGTGGCACTGCCGCGAAGTCCGCGCGTGGCGCATCTGTATAGCTCCTCTGTGAATTCAGGCAAGATTGTATAATTGCGTGAGCGAAGATCGCCAATGTGAATACGACCTGATTGAACAGTTATCAGAAGAAAATTAGACTGGAGGAAGAAAAGTAAGGCAATTTATAAAAAAATATTGTGAAAAACAATAAACGTATGCATATATGTATTACGGAAATATATGTGTGTATGTTTGTGTTACTACATAACGTGATATGGTGAGGGACGCCATTGCAAAGCTATCACTTACAAAATTGCATATGTACACAAAGTTTGTTCTACGGGATCCCTGCTTCTGATTGGAATGTTACGCTTTTGCACTGAATGTTGCGTAAGAATGATCTGAAGTGGCACATGGCATTTCCGCTAAATCTCTCACCCTTTCATGATCACATGTCATTTTAATTCTGCAGGAAACAGCGAAAGTAATGCATCGAAACATGGTACAAAATGCATCTATCACGATATAATGCCTTTTCTACAATGCGAGTGCGAACGAGCCAGTCAACTATTGGGAAGACTCGTGCATACCGCTGTTCACTTCAGTTATATTTGTTTTATTACCATTCTGTTATATTTGATTTCACTTTTAGAATTTGTCGCTAATTATGTATAACGCTGAACATTTCATTCTGTTCTTTTCTTTGTTTAAATGTTGCCACCCAATCCCCTCTGCAATGCCTTGGCGATTGAGGGTATTAAAAATAAATAAATACCTAACGCTCCTCTATACAAGATGCTACGTATGTTGGTCATTGTATTATGACGTCAGTTCGAAGTTCAGTACCAGATTTGTAGCTGTGCGCTCTACTCTGCCACGTGTATGTGTGCTCTAGTCGCCGTTCATGCAGTCAGGTTCGCCTTAGGTGGCGTCATGATAATCACTCCCGAAATCTTTTGGACAATATCCAGTGAGGAGTGCTGGAGAACTTTTTGGAAGTGTCTGGGAACGGCACAGGTATAAAACCTATTGTTATCCTCCGAGATTGTCCTTGCCTTCAAAGCAAATGAGTTTTCGTTATTCACAGAAGCTATATTGTTGAGTTGCGAACTGTTGAAAACCCCAAGGTGATATGTATACAACCCTTCGCTGTCATTATCATCACAATTAGGCTTACAGTGGAACAAGCCTATTCATAGCCACAAGCCAGAGCTATCCTACGCCAGCAAATTTTAACTTGTCATTGTTTCTCTTGCTAGTCGCGAGTACGTTTACGTTCCCTGGAAACCCACTGTTATAGTTTTACTGACCGCAGCTCAACTTATTTGCACCTTACTGACATGCGGAACTGCACTTTTTCCAAGTCCCCCCTGTAAGGTGTCACCACCGGCCTTTCCTGGTGTCATCACACTGCAGCCTTGTATCTCCTAACTTAGAGTGTATTTTTCCAGTACTATCAAAGGAGGCCACGCAATCATCAGCCTCATTTCACTTTGTTGTTCTCTAATCTTCTGCCCTACACAGGCTGGTATCTGGTAGAGTGTGCCGTCAAGTACTATACGTTGCCTTTTAACAATATGGTTAAGGTTCCGGTAATGAGTTGTGGGTTGGTGTATTTTGCTTCGCCCGGTTATAAAACGGCTTACGACCTATAGATTTCACGTCACCATTCAATAAAATATTGCATTTTTCTCAGTGCTGCGCTAGTGCATGAATGCGCGTACAGGCAGCGAAGTTGCGGTTGCAGGCTGCGTTGTCGGCCAGAAGCTCCTGCCGCTGTGGTGTGACGAGTCCCACTGAGACGAGGTGGGGCTGTGCGCCGTGAAGCCGGTGGAGCTGGCCGGAAGCCTGCCTCCCTCCTGAAGTGGTGACGTCACAAAATCCGGCGTTCTTCGCGCTGGAGTGGCGCCTCCAGTAGCAGCGGGCGACAACACCAAAGCCCGGGGCGACATTGCGGCCGCCAACTTCGATTTGTCCTGAAAAATCCGTGAATAACTATGTTCGGCAACTTGGTTTGTATAGTCGACGGGAAAAAAAGGAACTGCGTAAAAGGACTAGTACTAACAGAAGGTCCGTGTGCTCCGCCCTGGCGTTTGAAGTGCCTCACCTGTGAATTCGTACTTTCCCACAATAAAAATATCCCTTGAAAATACTCGATTTCAAACGGCAATGAAGTAGCCACAGGTCTGTCCTCATGTGGTAAATTTCATCATTAATCATTAGCATCATGGTCTTGATTATTATCATCATACTATATGTCCACTGCGTAAGCAAGGCCTGTTCCAGCGATCTCCAATTAACCGTGTCTTGCGCCAGTCTACTTTCTACTTTGGCTAGATTTATTACTCACCGCATCGCCTATGTCTTGCACGAAACCAAACAAACACACAAATGGAGTTTATACGCTTTTCATGGTGCCATCACCTCAGGGTCCAGACAAAAAGCGCGCCACATGCCTTAAATTTAGCTTTACGTACTCGATTATGGCACATTCAAACGGTTCCTACAGCGCTCCGACTAGGATTGCCTTGACGCAAAGCAAGCACTGGGTAGTAGCTAGGGAAGGCGTGCCCGAGCTGAATGCAGAGCCTCTCACTAGAACAATCGGAGACCGTAAGCGGAGGCAGGATAGTCTTTTCTGTTCTTAATGAACAATGTGAACAATACAGGCGCCAAGCAGCCACGGCAGACATCGCACCAATGATAGAAGTTGCTTCAGCCACATAATCGCATTTCCCCAATATCTGGGTCGCACTCCCAGATGGATTGTAATTCCCCCAATTGAATGTAAAGCGCGACGCCAGAGCACTCGAACGCGGCTAACCGATAGTACGAGTACCAGGCTTTCCTTCTCCTACCACTGAAATAGCTAGGCTCTCATGCTGATGGATTCATGCACATTAAACTGAATCCAGACTGTACAATAGTCATAAATGTAGGGGCGCTCTACCGAGTCCCCCCTTCACAGTATTGCTTCCTGAAGCGCACCACTACCTCAACCTGTGCAAAAAATAAACATTGTTGGGCGCTGTAAAAACACGAATAGCAAAAGCTGCCAATAACGGGTCTCCGCAAATGCGCGACCTATCACTGTCATCACTTCGCTCAATGGGTAGAGTAGTCAATTACACTTTGGTACAGGAATTAAACTAAAGTAAAACTAAATTACGTGACCGGTGTCTACTGAATTAGGCGCATTCGCGTTCTCATGTAAGTTGAAGCGACAAAATCGGAGACTGCATGATGTGTAGTGATTAGTGGGGCAACGGCCAGAAATGGCCAAAGAGCGCCATGCTAGTGGTGACGGGTTATCATTGAATTTTCGTTGAGATGGAACAAAGAGCTTTTATAGGTAAATGAAACTTAACTGTAAAAAAGCCTGAAAATCAGTCGCCTTAAAGCGCGCAAACGTTATAATTAAAATAACCACAATGTAGGTGAGTGTGCTATTACCACAAAATGCATGTTTAGTTAAAGACGATATGCTAAAATGAGTGGCAGTAGCACTATCGCCTCACCAAGTTCCTTAATTCTTTCCGTACCACGCCCATTGGGCATGGTTAGCACTCTATCGATGGTTTGAAGGCCGCTTTCGAGACCTTTCGCGCCAGCTCACGGACATACTGCGCCATCGGACGTGAAAGAGGAGAAACTATATTTTTGTACTCTAAGCAGTTCGCTTTTTTCCCGCCCGGCGGTGATTTTTAAACGCGCTCCGAAGTTTCGCTAGGGTCTAGTTTCGCGATCGTCAAAGGAGAACGAAAAGATAGCCGGCTCCACAAACGGCGCGCGCCCTTCGGGAGATCGCAGATATCGTGATTCCGTTGCCTCTGCGGCTGATGTTATCGATACATCGAATAGCAGCGAGTCAGAGGACGCTGACGTTTCGTCGGACGAGTCTGAAAGCGACGACGACGCAAACCAGCCCGGAACGTCGGAAGCCGCTCTCCGGCACGCCCAACTGTAGTGCTTGCAGTAAACTTTTTGTAGCGGAATACCTGTTCAATGAAAAATATTGATTGTTTCGTAGATAGCGCGTTCGTCGTCGTCGTCGTCTTCCACAGCTGGCTGGGTTGCCGCTCCTCATAGACGGCAATACATTTTGGATATCTAATATTTTTCGTAACGTTTTTCTTCGTTGATACAAGTGTGTCTTTACAAACTTTGTGCAATTTTATAGCCCAATCTTGATTTTAACGTTAAATTCGTCGTTTTTATGACATGCATCTCGTTAATAAAACTTTTATGCGTGAAAACTGCATTCATTTTGGTTTTTTTATGTATTATATTAAATATTGAGTGCAGTAGTTACTTCAGAAAAAAACAACTGCCGTAACATACAAAAAACACCTATTTTCCCCATGGTAGGGTAGGAGTTAAGCGCAAGGGCCCGGAGGGTGTGTGCTCTACATGAACTACTGTCGCAGCAGCACCTTCTCGTGAGAGTGCGCTACGAATGTCTTGGCCTTATGGCATGTAGCAGAACATCGCTTACGAAATTCAAACCTTTTTTTTTTCATCTCAAAAAGTGCTTCTGCGCCAAGGACCAGGCCAAGCCCCTGCACCATATAAAGGGGTATATGGTGCTGGTAGGCCAGGGAAAAGTGCTTTCAGGTGCGAAGCACCTTATTATGCGCTCGGGCTGTCGTCATCTCCTGTCGTCGTCGTCGTCACGACAAGCAAGCGGCTCGTGCTCGCGCTCGGCACGCGCTCGTGCCACTGCTCCCGCGTTCGTCGTCGTCGTCGTCTTCCACAGCTGGCTGGGTTGCCGCTCCTCATTCCAGCGTAGAATTTCACTTCTCTTCTGTCGTCGTAATGGGGAGGCTGCGTTTACGGGGTTATGAGCCACTGCTTAAGGCAGCATGACCCCATTAGCGGTGCATAACTGCATGGTTAGCACCTTCCCAGGTTTCACGTTAGTGGAGCTGTTTTTATTTTAGGCGAAGCTTTATAGGCTCACTAGTTTCGGCGGTGGTGGTTGCGGTGGTGGGCCGCTGAAAAGTGGGTCGATCCTGGCAATAGTGCAGAAAGGGTCCAAGCTCAATGTCACATACCCCTGTGGGCTCGGCGACCTGTAAGGCGCCCTTGAACTACCCGTGTCACACGTGGGACCCAAAGAGACTAAATCACTAGCCCTTCTCCTGTCAAGAAAATGGGGATAAGCGAAGCTTGTCGTCCGATTCTAGCGTGAGGGCTTCCGAAGCACAGGTGAAACGTCAGTGAAGAGGCGCCGTTCCCCGAGTTGCGGGAGCGCGACGTTGGGGCCAAACGTCAACGAAGAGCGGCCGACCCTGAGTTCAGGGCAAACGAAGCGGAACGCCTGCGACAGTATCGTCTTGGCACAAGCTTCGCTTACCCCCATTTTCGCGACAGGGGAAGGCGTCTGAATTTTTTTCCATCAATCGCTCTTTGGTTCCTTCAGTGCCGGTCGTGTAAGCGATTTGCGCGTTCGCCGTCGCCTTTTATCTTTTGAAATGTAGCAACCCCCCCCCCCCCCCCTAACATGCGCGCGCACACACACACACGTGCGCGCGTATACGCGATTATCTATCTAATGATACGATCGCTTCTTTCTGCCGCGCAGATGTCAGATGTTCGTATGTTCGTCAACGACTTTTTGTTTCGTTCAACTTATGCCTCTCGCCACTCCAGAATGACGTGGAGGTCGGTCAGCCTTTCACCACATTTACCACCAACTGGAGGTTGGCCACCAGTAAGCAATTGTGTGTGCCACACGTGTGCCCTATACGAAGTCTGCTGAACAGGACATTGGACCATCGCGATTGTAGTGCGGGTGGCAAGGATGGCTAACTTTGGCTTAATTAGATGGTGTTTACTAGAGATTTCGCCATCTCATAGGCGTTGCCAATAGCCTCTTAGTACCCAACCCTCTAAGGTACAGCTATGGAAGAATTGGAAGCTTTTGCTGATGTGGATGTGGCGGTTTTGTCTGCTGGCACATTGCCCTGAGTACATCTATGCCCTGGCACCCAACACATTATTACATGCTGGTTAGGTATGTATATTAAATACAGGTGTGAATAAACTTCCTTTTGTGCCAGATCTTTCCATTTAGTGGACGACATTGAAGATCTTACGACACTTTGAGAATCGCTGAGTATAATGGCCTTTTGTAAATTTAATTCATTCATGTGTCTCACAGTCAATAGTACTGCGTATGGCTTAGTCGTAAAAATATTCGTTTCAGCATGCAGAACATCTCATTCAGAAAAGGATCGGCTAAGTGCTGCATAAGGCACAACGGCATGCGACCTAGATGCGTCAGTGTAATACTCTAGGTATGAGTACTTAGACTGAAGTTCCGAAAAGTGCATTTTATTGTGTGCCCGTGAAGCGGGTTTCGTGACATCGACAAAGGATGTCTCGCATACAACCAGCTACCACTGCCAAAACGGTAGCAGCTTCGCTGGAGGCATTGGGCGATGTTCTAACAGTGAGGCACCCATTTCTTCACTCAATTTTCTCACACAAACTAAGAATGCTTCTCTCACTGAAAGTCGGTTGTGAAAGACTGTGGCAGATGTAACTTATAGCAGAACAGAACGAATGTTCAAATTTGATTTACTTTCAGGAATGATGTAAAACTCAAATGTCCTTTGTAAATGGAGTGACCACTGATTTCACTCTATATAAAGACTTTTATTGTACAGGGTAAGTCCTGATGGCTCCCATCGCAAGGTGGATGCTTAGAATGTGAACAGGATACAGAGCAGAGCATAGTGGGCGCAATAGCCGTGTGCAGAGAATTCATTTTAACAATATACACTGTACAGATAAGGACGCCACCTTGCGGAACACGTTTCCTGATTGAAGGAACTGGACAAAGCCTGGCCAACCCTAACACAGAAAGTGCGGTTTGGCAGGTAGCTGCGTTCGATTATGTTTAGCATATTGCGGACAGGTCTCGGAGAATTCTGAAGCGCAATGTGGTGTCATACGCTTTATATACCTTGCGTAGATTCCAAGAAAGTTTCAATTATTTTGTGGGTCGGATATATGTTCTCATTAAGCAAATAATGACCACTACCTTCCGTCAAGCTAAGCGTCAACTGATCCGTGTCAAAAGTGCAATGTCACACATGATCCTCATGCAATGTCATGTTTTCTCTTTTCTTTTGGAACAGAGATTCGAAGTACCAAAGTGGCCGCAATTCACTTACGAGGCAGAACTAATTCTTCGTAGTGTTATCAAAAAGCGCAATAAAATGCACCGGAAGCACAGCTAAGGCTCCACGCTTAACCGATAAGCGACACTTATGCATTTACACGCCCACGAACACGTGTATCCTGCAATATCATATGTTGTGGTTCAGAATGTTTTCGTTTCTATAGTGCTTCTTAATCTTCAAGCCGCCTACTTCCTATTGCGCGGTATCAAAAAAATAAAAAAGTTAGACAATGATCAGCAAATCGCCACAAGAGGTCGCTAAAGCGCTGTGTTAACACCTCGATGCGACAACTTCATTTGTATAGAACGGCGTCAAACGCATTTTGTGATGTGCTTGAAACACAAAGCCGTAACTTAATTCAAATTATTGTTGCGATCATGAACGCGACGATCACACAACGCGAGCTCTACACATCCACTGACTTTATTACAGCGCGAAAACGGCCGTCACAAGGCTATTTGCTTCAGTACATCACCTGAACATGCATATCATCATTTACAACTGCGATAATACCACGGCAGACTGAAGAAACAGTCATTTGTTGATATGCACGACGCGCGCGCCCGTAGTGGCGAGCCTACAACGCAAGGACCTACCCATACTCTGCGTAGTTCCACGAGTGGTTCCACCAGTGGCCACCAGTGGCCGCTAGTAGGCGGCCACTCCGCTGGATCTCGTGGCCGCGCGACAACGCTCATGCCAGCAAAGGAAGGCAAAACGCTCGCTTAGCTCCGCCACCACGACGACTGAACTTAGCGTTGACGGTGCGTAGTCAAATTCTTTATGAGAGAAAGCACGGGAGCGCGAGCCGTATACATGGCTTGCACGTGACGTCACGTCCGCCCGCGCCGCTGCGTCCGCGCCATGCCGGAGCACCGCGCGCGACGCCTTCGCATCTGATCGCGTGTACTTATGCGGTCTCACTGTGTTTTGTAAGCGGATTTCACCGCTCCTCGCGAGAAATGCCAACCGTTTACAGTAGGCCTGCGTTTAACGAGACATTTTACGCAGGACAGATCGGTTCAGCGCGTGCACGATATCAAGAAAAAGTGAAACTGTGCGAGCGAAGTGGACCCGTACACGTTGCGACTGAGTGCGGATACGACGATGGACGTTAGCGCTTTCCCCGATGTCTCGCACGGATACATTGTAAACTGCCTAGTTTTCTCTTCAAGCTTCGCGACACTGGAGGAAATGAAGGCTTATAAATCGCTTGAATCCCACAACTACTTCACAAGCGGTTGGGTGAAAACACTGTCGGCGAAGCGGCTGCAAGGAGAAAAGGTGCTCCTACTAGGAGATGTAGGCTGCAGCCCCCGTTTTCCATGCCGCATTTTGTTTATTCCAGAGGCATTCCCTGGTTAGTCAGTGGTGCGTGCAGGAGACACGCAAGATTGGAGCTTGGTGCAGAGAAGAAACGAACTGATACTGTCCATTTAACAATCACGCAAAAGCGGAGTTTATGTGCTCGGGTCTGAAAATTTTCAAACAAGATATGCAGCTTGCGCGAGTGTTTTGTGGCTGGGAGAATGATGTGCGTACTTTCCATGCTTTATTTGGATCGATATTTCTGCATTGTTTACATGTATGTTTTGATTTCAACATTTTTCAACGCTGTGTCTGTGTATGTGCGGTCGTCGTCACCGTCGTCGTAGCGGTTTTCGGGTGGCGTTGCGCCGACTCCAATAGCTCTTGCCGGTGCAGCGGTCACCGCGTCGACCTCGGGAGTCGTTCGTTTAAACCATCGCCTTGCAGCACGCTCGTAGCGCGCAGTGCCTTCATTATTTGCTTTGTAGCCTAGCAAAAGCGTTGGCGCCCAGTCCGGGTTCGTTTCTTCACAGAGCTTGGACGGTCTTCCTACAAATGCAAACAAATGTGATTCTAGTGCAGCGTTAAGTGCGCATTGTGTAATATTGCGCAGGCTTAGCTGTTACGAAGTGGGCGCCGCACACTCGAATGTTTGGGAGATCGCCCTTGAAAACAGTGCCATTCGCATACGACTAACAGCGTGGTGCCATATGGTGGTGCTCCGGGTGCTCCGGTATGGCGGAAACCTAACCCAGCATTGGCGGAAGTGACGTCAGTGCAAGCCATGTATAGGCACCGTGCATTGCAGTTTACGCGCGATCTATGCGCCACTACAAGTGAACCTTTGGGACGGCCAGTGTCAAAACCAGAAAAACTGGAGAGATGCTGTATACATTCGCCGCGATACTTTAGATCGCTTATCACGAAAGAAGACTGTCCGAGTTGTGAAAATATCAAAGTGCGCATGCTCTGCATATGATAGCACGCGTTCGCAATCGATATGAGCTGCGGGAACCATTGTGAGCTTGATATCGTCAAAACGCAGGGCATACCTCTCAAACGAGTGACGATAAGGAAGCCCTTGTCGTTCGGAATGGCGTGTCATTTTCATCGCCTCCCTAGCGGCCGGCGTCGGCAATACTGGGGCGAAACATGAAATGTCGTAGCGCAATCTGAACAGTGAACGGTGCCCATAGTACAAGCACAGCGCTCTAGCGAGAGGCTGACCCGCTCTCGTAGTTTGCGCGTTTAGTGCACGCACTCCCTCCTAGCGCTTGATCTCGCGGTTGCCTGCTGCGGTAGTGATAGTTATCATGGCATCACGGCATCTGCAAATAAGAGTGCGGGCAGCTAAAGCTTGCGTAACGAAATCGCGCCGCGACAAACAAACGTTTGAGAATGCTTTTGGACCACATATTTGTTTTATAGTAGAGGTCCTGCGAAATGCGTAGCGTTTTTTTTTTCTTCTTCCTTTACGTAGGAAATCGTGACGGGAGAGAGAGTGTGAGCGCACCGTTCACGAATAGAAGCAGTGTGTTAAAGAATTAAGCGTCATTTCCTTCTTTAGATCACTGTCATCATCATTATCACTGGCGGTGTGACGTAGCTAACTGGGATAGACGACACGTGATCGGGCGATATCAGAGCTAAACGAACAAACGTGCTTTTCATAAAGCTTTTGACTGCACATTTTAATATTTTTCAGTGAAACGCATGTCGCCCTCGATAGCAGACGGGCGACATAGGTGTAAACGCATCTCGAGTCTGTCTACAATTGCTATGATATTAATAACGAACAGGCGCGCCTTCCGATGTATAGGCGCGATGCCAATAGTATCCTGTACTTACTATTGTGTAGGTTTTGGCGATGTGATGCAACATGACTTCGTGATGCAGCGGAAAGCAAGTCAGGCGCAACGAAATGAACTAAGCGTACGAACTGAATAACCCTTGCATCCTGTCTATTTGTCCTGGCCTGTCTTGTGTAACGTTCATGGGCGTTTATAGCTGCATGGTTAAAAAAGCTGGACTAGTAGAAGTCAATTTTATGTCATGCACTCCAGCCTTCTTCATGCCCTGCAGCCTTCTCGTAAAGCTTACCGAAAACACCGCGACACTGGAGTTAGACGCGAAGAAAACAAAGGACACTAAAAACGCTACCTGGCCGGTCGCTGTCAAATGAATCAAATCCGTCAGTTTCTTTTTTTTTAGTTGCGAGTCACCACTTGTCCCGCCTTATCTTCCCCGGTACTTATTCTAGCATCGCGCCGTTTTCACGTAAATGTGAATGCACAACCACTAGACAAACTCCCTGTATTGCGGCACGTACCAGCACCGGAGCGCTGGCGACCGTGTTGTCGGCGGGCAGGCCCTTTCCGAGCGCCAGGAACCGTCGCCAAGGGTTGTCATCGGCACCTGCCGAGGCGTGCGCCGGTTCAGAGCAGAGCACTTGAGGGTCCGTCGCTTCCACCTCAGTACTAACCGGGGGCTCCTGGGGTGACGTCGCAGCGCTCCTTAACGAAGGCCACTTGGTCTTCTTCTGTTCTTTCTTGCGCATCGTCAAACGTGGTGAAGAGACACGCAATATGGGTGCACATGCAGAGCCTAGGTATCTGCTTCTTCTTCTTCTTCATTAGTAGTTTTTGATTGAGGAAAGCCTACGAATTCGAAGGGTGCGCCAAATGACAAGCACCATTGACAAGCGTATACGTATATATGAGTGCAATAATTGTTTAGGTAATTCTTCGGTCAAACACGCAAACCAGCAACGCCAAGCTTATACTGCAACTATAGCTTTAAATGAAACACTGCACTGCATCACAATAGATGTAGCGTAGCATGGGGTGCTTTTCCTTTTCTTGAGTATACGCTCAGGAGCTAAGTTCTTGGTCGTCACAAGACAGTGCAGGCGCGCAGTATATTAGCTTGATGATGCTTTTCGTAATTTTCATTTTGTGCTGCTCACAACGGATGAATCCTGAATGCTTGAGCTGGCGAATTGGGAATAATGGCAGCGGCAGGGCATCTGCCTGTCGTTAATTTTGTTGTAAACCGCGGCCGCTGCACTTCAGGCTAAATTTTTCGCACACAGAATCACTTCGTCGGCCGTCTTGAGCAGCTACAAATACTCGATCTTCACCTGCAGAACACGTGACATCTTCATTCGCATCCTGTTGCTTGAAGCATGTGTGAATTTGGCTGGCTATATATCTTCGGGATTATTTCAGCGGCCGACATCCCGTCGGAGCCTTGCTTGTTTTTCTATGAATTTTATTCAATATGCAAGCCACCAGCGTCGGGTAGCATCGAAGGCACAGTGTCATTAGCGGCTCATACGCCATCGGAATCTGCACACTCTTCCTTCATACGCTCGATGACATGCTCCTTAAATAGGCGCTGGCACATGACTAATGCAATTTAAACATTTTGTCAGCACGGCGAAGGGCAAGTTTACATCTCTCAGGAAGTCCTCGGTCTCTGCGCATCGAAACCAACGATATTTTCGTCCGTTGCATGCATGTTTGTAGCCGAACTAACAATTCGGCGCAACGCAAGTGGTGCCCCTCCGGCTGGATTTCTTCTATGCAGGAGCACTTTCACTGTGTCCCGGAGTCTTAGTAGCTTGGTATTCACGAACATCACCGCAGTCTTGGCTCCTTAAACGTCCAAGGAAATTAGAGGAACTAAGATAACTATCATGACGGCGAACGAAGCACACCGTGTCATCAGCGTGTTAAGCCCGTTTCACATGGTGCGATTTTGCAGTGCGTTTTTCGCATATGCGAAATTCGCAATCCCGTTTCACATGGATCCACGGCAGCTGCGTTTTTCGCATACTCGTAGCACAGGTTTTGCAAACTCGTATATGGTTCGGTGTACGCTTTAGCAACCTTTTTGCTAAATTAACCACTCTGCAATGTTTCTAAACTATATATTTACACGACTGAAAGTATCATTACCGTGTTTAATAATAAAAAAAGGAAATAAACAAAGCAATTCAGCTGCCTTTAGCGGCATTCTGACTGGCACGAAGGTACGGGCAACACTGGCGAGTGCGCATTTTGCGCGAGCGATACGTATCGTCTGCTACGCGCCATTCGCGCCTGCAAGATCGTGTCTAAGTGGCGCCCGTCAATAAGAAGCTCCCGCATCTTTTCACACAAAAAAAAACTTTGCATACTGAAGAAGAAAGCACTCCTGCTACAACCAAACCCCCGTCGATGGTGGGTGAGGCCGAGCTGGCAGAACAGAAAAGACGGAGTCCGAGTTCTACACAACGGTGAGCCGCATTCGTATTGAGTATTCTTCGTACAAGTGCGCAGGTGTAGTAATTGTGAAATATTATTTCCTGCGCAGAGCCTCTTTCTGATGACCCATGATCCGGAGGTGTTCCGAAAATATTATCGGATGACACCAGAGACATTCGAAAAACTACATTCGTTGCTAGAAACAAGGCTTTCAAAGCAGTGGGTTTTACGGGAGCCCGTGCCCTCACGATGCCGCCTTACCATCACATTGAGGTAAGTTAACAGCTCTAAATGTGCGTCCATGGTATTGTAGTGAAAATAATTCTTCACCTGTGCTTCTGATATGAAAATACTTAAATGCTCTGCATCTTGCACGCTGTCTAGCGTGTGACTCATTTTTTTTTACAACTGGGGATTTTTCGGAGTTTTGGGAAAAAGTAAACAATGTACCTCTGCCATTGCCAGGGAACATTGCCATTGCCTCTGCCATTGCCAGGGAACGTGTCATTTTTGCTAATTACAAGATAAATAAATGTATTTATATTTCGCTGCAGAAGGAATGTTGCACATTGTTTTGGGAACTTAGCTCCCAAGTTTGCCGAGCAATGCGTTTTTCTATGTTTACTTTAGATACCTAGCATCGGGGATGCAAATTCAAGATGTTGCCATGGCATTTAAGGTAGGCATATCGACTGCAAGTAACATTGTGAAGGAAGTATGTGCACTTCTGTAAGATGTCATTCGACCCAAGTGCATGAAGGTAAGTTATCCTGCAATTTTCTTAAATATGTAAGCTTGTTTAAGCAAGTTATGAGACATTCGTGGTGCCCTACATGCATAAGTGTTATGCGAGTTATGAAACTTGATTTATTGAAGGTTTAACCAGAACAACTATTTTCCATGTTTAACCATTGCATATTTTTGTACGAGGGAAGGCTGCAATATCTATGATTACTTACTGCATTTTCAGTTCCCAGCAAACGTTGAGCAGTGGCACGCTATGCCAAGGGCTTTCAGAGCAGGTGGGATTTCCCACACTGCATAGGTGCTGTGGATGGGAAGCATGTCCAAATAGAAGCCCCTCCGCATTCGGGATCTCAATATTTAAATTATAAGGTAAGAAACCGTTAGTTATGTATTATTCTTACAAGTACAAAGATTTAGTGAAACACACCTCAATGAGATGTGATTCTCTGTCATTACAGGGCACCTACTCCATCGTTTTAATGGCTGTAGTGGACAGCCAGCTACGATTTGTCTGCATTGATGTGGGCGCATACGGAACGCAGAGTGATGGTGGTGTATTCAAGGCATCGAAGATTGGAAACTTCTCAGTCAAGGTGCTTTAAACCTGCCTCCTCCTCAGCTGCTCCACTGTCCCCTGCCGTAGCCGCTTGCGTCTTTGTCGGCGACGAGGCGTTCCAATTGAGGCCAGATTCCTGCGGCGTACCCTGGCAGGTGCCTCGCAGAGGACCTGCGCCTCTTTAACTACCGCCTCAGCAGGGCAAGGTAACGCGCAACTAAATGTATTCGTCATAGGTTCTACTATAATGTTGTCTTTGAAATCGCAGAAGATGTGCCGAGAATGCATTTGGGGTGCTGGC
>NC_051158.1:97374333-97399179 GCF_013339745.2 Dermacentor silvarum
CCCTGTAGAGTGGTCAATCGATTCCACATAGTAGGCATGCAATGTAGACAATCGCTCACGGCAAAGAACTCGCAAAAAGTAGATGTTTGTTATGAAAATCCATGACGTTTCAGGGGCACGAGAATGCACTTGGATACACGCATTCACAAACTCTACCATTTGAGAATCGCCCCCCCCCCCCCCCCCCCTCCGCTCACGTTGTTGTGCGCACTTGCGTTTGTGGGTGCGTTTTCGTGCGTCCTGAAGCTGTTAGCACGATGGATTACCAACTAGCCAATAGAAGTTCTTCTATGCACCCAATGAAGTCGTGCCCCACATATTAATTATTCTGCTATTGCTCAGGGTGTTGTCGTTTCGGCACACCTTAAACGATCCAACAACATTGGCAAGACGGTGAGCGTGCGTAGAGAAATGCGAGACGTAACGAGAAACGTTCAACGTCTCGAACCCTCTGGCGAATATACGTGGTGAATCGCATCGCACGCCTTCGCCGTGGTCAGTGATCACTTGCTAAACATTGTAGCTGAGGAGACGCACATGGAAGCCGTCTTCAAGAGAGCTGGTCACCACTAGCATTCGTAAATTGCCGTTTTCTTCTGTGAACAGCAATCGCGTTGCCTTGTGTTGGCGGCTATTATACTAAGGAATGACTGCCCCGGGTGCCTACTGAACGAAGTGCAAAGCGAGAACCGACACTCAGTCACGGCCGATGGCTGCGACATCGGACTGCTGCTTCTTGTGTTCGCTGCGCTTCTCGCTGCTTATGGCCCCCAAGCGTTGTGATTTCCTCCTCGCCTTTACACTCGCGTTTTCTTCATTTTGGCCTTCATTGGTTGCGGTTGTCTTCAGAGTTTCACTTTAACTCTGGGATGCCTGTGTCCGCCATCAGGTCGGTGCAGCCGTGCGACGACTTTGAAGCGTTCGCGTGTGGCCGCCTCGAGCCTCCGTCAGAGCTGCGCAGCTTCGACACGCGACTGAAGCGCCACTGGCACGTGGTCGACGCGAACCTCATGCTCACCAGGGGCCGCAACCAACCGCCGCGCTTCGAAGCATCGCGCAAGGCGACCGCCATGTTGCAAGCCTGCCTCTGGCGAGGCTCCCTCCATGAACGGCGACTGGGAAGGCAGGTGCGTCAAAGACATGTGTTTTCCAAAATAATTATTATATACATAGTATATAGCGACATCAAACCTTCGATACTTTCTTGTTAGTTATCACTTACGTTATTATATCTGACAGCTTAAAAATGAAGTATTACACAAGTATTACGGTTTTAGAGTGGAAATCAATACAAACAAATATTGCGAAGGAACTATTCTAAACATAAGCGGCAAGTACGTGACCACGCAAAATACAAACATTACAGGGCAAGTGCTCACTGAGAAATATTTATTTGAAATCCAGAGAACATACCTCAATCCAGGTATACACGCAAGCGCACCATAACGACCATGAAATGATTTTCCTTTACAACAAGTTGGACGAGTTCTGCCAACATAGTGTATTTTACTTTTTGATAGTAATAACGACGTATTTTTAACGTGTCCCTGAAAAGGTTCCGACAAATTTTGTAGACGTGTAGGATAGAGCTACAGTAATACATTCGCGTCACAATTTAAGAGAAGCGTCTCATATTAAGAGAGCTACGGACGATTACAAGTTGCCCTCCTCCCTAGCCATGCATTTCCTCCTCAACTCGTTCGCCGAGTGATCGGGGCTAAGCTCCGCCTTCGCTGGCTCTACGTCATGTTGTGACGTACGTTGTCGTCTACTTCCGGTTGTTTTGGAGCCAGCGCGCGAAGGCTCTCCAACCTCTGCGCTAGCCGCCCTGCGAGAGCGATCAAGCAGCGTGCGTTGCGAGCGTTCTGTCGCAGCGCCGAGCGTGTCCGGTATTCCGGTAACCCACAGGCGGGCTAGCTATTTTGACGGATAGCGAGAGGCGTAAACTAAAACCCCTCGATACCGCCGTGATGTAGGAGCTGCGTAGACGTACGTGAGCAGCCTGATCGGCATGCACGCTCCAGCCATCTGGTGGCGCAGAGCTTAAACAGCCAAATGCAGATCTAATATTCCTGTAACCAAGTGTAAACATTTGAAACATATAAAAAGACGTGTTCAAGATTACGCTCCTGCCAAAATTTGAGCCAGCAGCAAAGTAGAAAAAAAACTTGGTTACTGCTATATTAGCTGTGTGTTTGGTTGAGCTTTGTACCGCCAGGTGGGCTGCATCGTGCAAGCAGTTCACGTTTGCCCCTCCGTTCATCACGTAAAACGTGGTAAAACGGCCAGTACACTTACGCTTGCGTTTACCTGAATACCGGACACGCTAAACTTTATTTTGGCAATCCTTCGACGTGAAGTGACGGCCGCAAACGCGTAGATGCTGGCGCCGTTTGGATACCGTCAGTACATCCGATGGCTTGCAGCCAGTCCGCTAGTCTGCTGCCTTGCAGCGGGGCACGATGTCGCAGCTTGACATGTCGCCGATCGCTACGTTTGCAGCCCACAACGCAAGGGCGAACCATGGTGCTTGCGAAAAGAAAGAACAAGACCAACGCTGACCGCGCAGCTCTCGTCAACACGGAGCACGTTGTAACAGAAGCAGACGACACTTGCTATGGGTCGGAAGTGCTTTTTGTGTAGTGATACATGTCCTTGTGCATTCTCTTTCTGTTACTCTCTTTTTATAGAAACAAATTAACTAACATTTAAACTATTACGAATAACATTTGTTCACAATAATGTTGGAAAAATTATTGACGCGCCCTGGAGAGCCAATCGGATAGCTGGCCCAGTGACGTATTCTGGGCAAATCGCGTCATCTGGGCAAAAAAATCACCCGCTTGGCGTGCTGCAATCGGTAGCGATGTACATTTTTAAAACCTTATAATAAATTACACGCTTTACGTGGAACGCTTAGATGCGTCAATTAATGATCAGAAGGACCTATTCTAACGACTCAGTACGCTTGTACAAAATCGTCAAAATCCTTTCAGGGTCCCTTTAAGGCACTTGCTCCTTTGTGTCTAAATAAAAATGCTCTTAGTATATTAGGTATTACAACGTCCTCGCGGCTTGTTAAGATAGACATCTTCGCAAATTGGCCCATGCATCCACATTAAGAATCATGCGGGCTTAAATGCGTGCCACCCTTATTCTTAACATTGAGGGAATGTTTCCTTGCTCAATCATTGTTGCGGTGGCCTATTTTTCCTATAGATCTCCACGTCAAGGAATCTTGTTAATTACTCCAGTGGAACACCTTTTTATAAATCTGGCGTGTGTGTGTGTGTGTTTAACAGCCAAGGCTTGCTTTCCGTTATGTGCAATGCAAGCACAACACATTGACAGTTGTTTTCAGTGCAGATAACACTATCAATAAACTTTAGTGCCCTGCAACGCAATCTGACAACCTAATATAACCTAGCCTAAGCTAGCATAAAATGAAAACGGTTTGAACCCACGCTGCTATAACTGCTTGTTCTTGATTGCGAACACCAAATAGGCCGCGTGAGAAAGCAGCAACTTCCGAATAGTCACCTAATCACACCGTCCTACAGGTCGACGTATGTTTTTTTCGAAATTTGTAAGGCTAATTGCGGGTGAATAACCCAATGGAACCTGTGCGTCGGGGAAGTAAAGCCGATGACGCGCGATACGGTTCATTGCTAGTCAGAAGTGGCACGCACAGCGAGGTTCAACGCCTTACCGCGCTGGCGACGTTGGAAGTGACGTCCCTCGTCTTTCATACATAAAAAAAAAAATAAAACCAGCCTACCAACTGATTTCATTATTGTTGCCGCACCGCTATGGGTAGGCAACGCATAGTTTGGACTCCCAAGGACCACCTCGAATACGAGGAGCGGCAAAGGAGCGGCAATACGACTAGCGGCGGGGTGCTGCCGCTGCTCGTATTGCCGTGGTATACCAGCACAAGGGGGAGTCCGCACGTCCTCATTCTCCTGTAACTAAATAACGCGCCGGAGGAGGAATTGCGCAGTAAAGCATTGCATGCCCCCCTCAGCAGTTGTAGCTGGTGGTATTCAGCAGCTTAGCTGGACATCCACTTCCTCAGGGCCGGGAAGGCGAGTAAATGTTTATTACATATCGGTGCTATAATATTCTTCCAGCAAACGCCACGGATAATACGGCAAAGACTTGTGAAGGTGCCTAACACCATAAAGGAAGGAAAGAAGGAGGTTGGCTTTTACGCATCTTCAGTGACCCTGCCTCGTATTCTACATATTAAATGCCCACATTTTTACTCCTTTCTAGGCCCACCTTGTATCAGTTGTTTGTCAGCTAACATACGCATGTTCTTTCTTTTTCAGCTTATCCCCCAGGATCCTCCTTTATCTTCGGACGTCCTTTTAAAGCAATAAATTCGTAGCCATAGCCTCGATCTTTGATTGGCGCGGTATAATTCATGTCGCAGTTCCAAAGGGTGCTGTCACAAAATTTCATTCCATCATTACTGATGCTGCACAGACTCGCACGACATTAACATCATCCAATGAAAGTGTCTCGTACTGGCTGTCTAAATTCATGTGCTTGTCTTTGCCTAAATAAGTAGTACAAATTAAAAAAAGACGCAATGACGAGGATTGATGACG
Source organism: Dermacentor silvarum (assembly GCF_013339745.2). NCBI lineage: Eukaryota > Metazoa > Arthropoda > Arachnida > Ixodida > Ixodidae > Dermacentor > Dermacentor silvarum. The sequence continues at coordinate 97,378,947 of NC_051158.1, forward strand.
CTTTAGGTACTGCGTACACTTTTTCTTACATCAGTTTAACTGATGTTTAACATCAGTTTAACAATAATTTAACTCCATTTCCTTGTGCAATATAACTCGCTGCAAGAGGTTAGGAGCGCTGCAATGATAGAACTTGAGCATTAATATGACAGTGAAAGATCAAAACAGATGAGAAGCCTCCTTTCTTGTGCTTTTGAAGTGTTAAAGTTTTATGTCTTGAGCGATAGAGAGCCCTCTTTGTTTGTCGCAGCCAACCCGCATTCGCTTCTTCTATCTGTTTTTTACACTTAACTGATTTAAAAGAAGGGCCATCAGTTATTGCTCTAATGCCTGCTACCGTCCAGGATTTAAACTATTGAAATATCCCCATCACAAAATTATTCTTTCCTTTGATGACTAGAACACTTAGCACTGTCGTTAACTTGCTTAGAACTGGCGTCCTCGTAGTTGTTAAAAGCTTGCATTTGCGTCGTTAATGTATGCACTGGTTTGTGCACTGACAGCAGTTGTATTGCAGGTCTACCAATACAAGATAGTGCAAACTCTTCCAGCAAAAATTGTAGCTGAATCCCCGCACGTAATAATTATGTGTTTTGCGATGAATCAAAATCACATACTCAAACTACTGCATCATTATACTTAATTGGAAAGGTCTTCGACGGTGGCACAGAGCTCTGTTTCTGCTAAAGGTATTGTAATTTTTCGATAGTGTGTAGAGGTTGCTGTACTTATTCGATGAAATTGGTAGAGATTCTCAATACTTGCTACTTATTTTTTTTTCGTGTCCGATTCAGCATGATTCAACGTAAACCCACCTGCAAGACACGATAATTTTTTAGCACTGTCGGTGGCATTTACTAATGACGGTGCTATTTTTATCTATGTATTTATCTATCTCTGTCACACACTTGCACGTGCGCAGACGGTTTCAGGATAGCATTCGTTATGTCTTTACAATCATTCCATAATCTATAATACCTCGATAGTCCTGTGTGTCTTGCATCCCAACAGCAAAAACAGAAACAGCGATGATACATTCGGTGCTGCGAAATATCCTTTCTTGCTCGATGCCCGCTGCAGCATAAAGGAACTCTTTCAATGAATACTTATTTCGCGTAATATTGAAACATCCTGTGTTGTATGTGGCCCTCGGGGAACGTTCCGCCGTCTTTAAGTAACTTACCCCCTCACCAATGACATCAAGCAGCAACGTTAATGTTTCGAAGAAGCTGATAAACTTCCATGAATACCCATTTTTCGCAGGCCCTGATAGAATTCATGAGAGAACGGGGCTTGTCATGGCCCGAACCGGCAGGCCCTGCTCCTACGTCCAAGGGCCTCCAAGTGCTGCTGGATCTGTCACTCAACTGGGCGGTCGGCATCTGGTTCCGCTTGACCTTCCTTAGACACCATACCAGCAACAAGTTCTACTTCAGGTATTTGGGCTGAAACTTTCTTTTTTGTGTATGTGGATCATGAGTACTTCAAATTTTAATAGGGAATCACCGCCTACTTCGTGTAATGCAATACATATTCATTAGACCAAATGCAACACCTATTATGTGCCCAATACTTTGCTGCTTGCATCAACTTAACATGTACTTAACTGCACCCGTAGTAATTGCTAATCTCACATTTCTTCCATAGAATTATGACTACTTCTTGATATCCTGAGTGATAAGAGCCGTAATGGATATTCCGAGATGGGCAGCGAGGGGAGATTTCAACGTCTTTTTTCTCCGCCACGTAGCGTGCAAGACGTGCTGGCATATCGCGACAGCTCCGCGACTATTAAGCGTTAGCGTCCCAGACAACAGTGTCGATTCAGAAGGGTGAAGGTGTAGAGGAACTTACCACATAATCACTGTAGAGTAACTTGCTGCGCCCAATATTTCAAAGGCGATTTTGTAGATACCAACTTGTTATTACGATGTGTTAAGAGGCGAACCAACGCGAATTACGACAGGGACAGGACATGTTCTTGTCGTATTTGTCCTAGTTGTACTTCACTTTGGTTCGCATCTTAAGAGCATCGAAATAACTTTGAACCACCTAACGAACTAGACCAGCAGTGATGGAATGTTAGCCTAACACGTGACACCAGGCTTGAAGTGTTGGCCGGTGTTAGATATAGGAGGTAATGAACGAAGGGTATACAAGCCTACACCCCAACCTCCAGTCACGATGATGAAGAAATGGAACAGTTTTATGACGATGTTGAATTAGCGATGGGAAAGGTGCAAACTTAGTATACTGTAGTCATGGAGACTTCAATGCAAAAGTGGGGAAAAAGCAGGCTGTAGAGCAAGCAATGGGCAACTAAGGCATCGATTCTAGGAACGCTAGAGGAGAGATGTTGGTAGAAATCGCGGAAAGGAATAGGCTCCGAATAGTGAATACCTTTTTCAGGAAGCGCAGCAACAGGAAGTAGACCTGGAAAAGCCCTAATGGAGAAACAAGGAGTGAAATAGATTTCATACTCTCTGCCGATCCCAGCATAGTGCACGATGTAGAAGTGTTAAGTAGGGTAAAGTGCAGTGACCATAGGTTAGTGAGGTCTAGGATTTCTCTCACTTTGAAGAGAGAAAGAATAAAATTAGTCAGGAAGGAACAGGCCAACCTAGACGCAATAATGGTAAAAGCACACCAATTCAGGTTGGTGCTCGTAAACAAATATGCAGCTTTAGAACAGGATGATGAAGACAGCATAGAGGTAATGAGTGAAACCGTGACTAAGCTGATCTCAGAAGCAGCAATCGCAGTGGGAGGTAGGTAAGCTCTCCCAAGTAACACAGGACCTAATAATGAAACGACAAAGCATGAAAGTGTCAAACTTGACAGATCATATAGAATTAGCTGAGCTGTCCAAACTGGTCAACAAGAAGAAAGTAAGGAATGTTGGAAATTATAACGTGGAAAAGATTGAGGAAGCAGTAAAATGTGAACGCAGCAAGAAATCAGTGAGAAGAAAACTAGGCATAGGACAAGGCAAGATGAATGCACTGAAAGATAAGGAGGGTAATATAGTCAGCAATTTCGATGACATAGTAAAAGCAGCACAAGAATTCTATACTGACCTGTACAGTTCCCAGAGCAACCAAGCTACTTTCATTCGAAGTAGTGATGAACAGGATAAAGAGGCTCCTTGTATAACTAGCGATGAAGTTACAAGGCATTGCAAGACATGAGCAGGGGAAAGCTGCTGGAGAAGATGGAATAACAGTCACTTTAATCAAACATGGAGGAGATATTATGCTTGAAAAGCTTGCAGCCCTTTATGCGAAATGCCTCACGACTCCAAGTATCCCAGAAAGCTGCAAGAACGCCTACATTTTACTAATCCATAAGAAGGGAGACGTTAGAGAACTGAAGAATTACCGACCGATTAGCTTGGTTTCAGTATTGTATAAACTATTCACCAGGATAATTGGCAATAGAATCAAGGCAACACTAGACTGCAGTCAACCAAGATAACAGGCTGGCTTCAGGAAGGGACATTCTACGATGGATCATATTCATGCCATCAAACAAGTACTCATGAAATCTGCGGAGTACAATGAACCTCTCTATACGGCTTTCATTGATTATGAAAACGCATTTGACTCAGTAGAGATACCACAAGTCAGAGGCATTGCGTAATCAAGGAGCACAGGAAGCATACGTGAAATCTAGGCAAATAGCTACAAAGATTCCACAGCTATCTTGGTTCTGCACAAGAAAAGTAGAAAGTTACCTATCAAGAAAGGAGTCAGGCAAGGAGATACAATCTATTCAATGCTATTCACTCCATGTTTAGAAGAAGCATTCAGGCTCTTAGACTGGGAAGGCTTAGGAGGGAGGATCAACGGAGAATATCTCAGCAACCTCTAATTTGCAGATAGCATTGTTCTATTAAGAAATATGGGGACAAATTAAGACAAATGATTGAGAACCTTAACCGAGAAAATGTAAGAGTGGGATTGAAGGTGTATCTGCGGAAGACCAAGTTAATGTTAAATAGCCTGGCAAGAGAACGAGAATTCAGGGTCGCCAGTCCGCCTCTAGAGTCTGCAAAGGAGTACGTTTATCTAGGCCAGTTACTCACAGGGGACCCTGATCATGAGAAGGAAATTTACAGAAACTTGGTTGGAGTGCATACAGCAGGCATTGCGAAATCCTGACTGGGAGCTAACCACTGTCGTTGAAAGAAAAAGTGTAAAATCATTGCATTCTGCTGGTGCTAACGTATGGGGCAGAAATTGGAGGCTAACAAAAAAGCTCGAGAACATGTTAAGGACCGCACAAAGAGCGATGGAACGAAAAAGGGAGAACGGTGTGGATCGGAGACCGAACGGGGGTAGACGATATTCTTATTGACATTAAGAGAGAAAAATGGAGCTGGGCAGGTCATGTAATCTGTAGGATGGATAACCGGTGCACCATTATAGTTGCAGATAGGATACCAAGAGAAGGGAAGCGCACTCGAGGATGGCAGAAAACTAGGTGGGGTGATGAACTTAGAAAATTTGCAGGTGTCAGTTGGAATCAGCTAGCGCAAGACAGGGGTAATTGGAGATCGCAGGCAGAGGCCTTCGTCGTGCAGTGGACACAGATATAGGCTGCTGCTCATGATGTTGGCGTGAACGTTCTGCTCGGTTTCGCTGCTCTAAGAGACTAGTTTGCGCCATGCAGTGCAGCATATCCTAACGCTAGCGTTGCGTATCAAGCTAACGAAGTTATCTTGCGCTACATTAACCTGCGTTAGTATCAGTATAGCAAAATAATAGTAGGCAACGTCAATTGTAGGCTCTGACTGCCGTAACTTGTTCACGCTGAAATATCCGTTTGTCTATCTCGTAGGCATATATTGATGTTTCCATTGGTACGTTACACCGTCATCTATGCGCAGGGAGCCCGTCGTGTTTGTGACGACCATCCACGAGCTACGCCAGCAGGACGGATCGGACGGTGGCCATGAGCGGGTTCGTTCCATGCTACACCAGCTGCGTAACGCCAGCCAAGCTTCCCGCGCCATCGAGCAGAAAAAAGAGGACGACGCCCTCGTGGCCTCACTGCTGTCGGATGAGCGCCATGTGCTCAAGACTCTTCAGAAAGCGATTCGAAGTTCGGCGGACGAAGGAAACAGGCTCGACAAGCTGCCCCTCAAGCTCATGGCGTCGATCACAGACGCGTTACCTGGTGAGCGTGCAGCTGTGGCCAAGTTTATGCTATAAACGCAGTAACATTTAAGAAGGTCACATTTTCACATTCTGTGGATATCTCGCACTGTTTTCCTTGAATACTGGCAGCAGTCAAATAAAATTGGAGGTTTTGTTATATGTGCGCTTGCACCGACATTGGTGGAGTTTGCGGCTGCAATATACGCTGTGCTACACCGGCACGCACCAGGGGCTGTAGCAAACAGCGACGGGGATTGCACCCGGGCCCGGTCGTCTGACTCGTTCGTTATCTGGTAGCAACTGAGCGAGCAGCGCCTGTGGCCGCTGCGCTTGCTCGGCGCATGTTCTTTTTTATTTGCAACACACTCCCACGGCCGACAAAATTTCTAAAGGTCGCCGCCTTCCAGAAAGTCAACTTTTTGGACGGGACGCCTTATCACGGAGCCGGACGGCAGCCACGAAGCTACACGCCGTCGCGAACGCAAGGAAGCGCTGTGGCCTCTCCGCCTTAGTTCGCTCCTCGACTTGTCACCGCCTTGGGCAGCGCGTTCGAAACGCGTTGAAGCCCGCTTCCACCGTCATGTGATGGCGTCGGCAGGACGTTCCGGCATGTGTAACGGCTGCGTAGACGCTGTGGCCTCTGCCCCTTAGGGGCCGTTTCTAACGCGTTTGTGCTAGCGTCCCCTTAATGGTGCAATTATAATGAAGGGCGCTGTTATAAAATAGGAATGACGTCACATATGCGCGTCACCAGGCCCGCTTCCACAGGATAGGGGGCGAATCGCCGTCGTGCCTTAGGACGACGGCTCCAACTTGAAGTCGTGGTGGTAGCTTCGGTGTCGCCTCGTATGCAGAGCGCAGAAGCAGCAAGTACATTATTGCACGCCGAAGCGCAAACACTGGACGCTAGCCACGGATTGCTGAGCTAACACATTCAGCGGCTGTTCAACTGATGACAGCAGTTCACGTGACAACCTGAACAGCAATACAGATGGTGACTTGGTGATCGATCAAGGTGATGATTTGAGAAGCAACGTTTGTGTTGGCTAGAATGATAACGATCAGCGTCAGGTCCTGAAGTTGCCTGAGGTAGGCTTTGCTCTGCGAGTTCCAAATACGAGCCCCTTCCGCTGTCTTGGGCATCGTAATGTATCTGATGCTGGCTTGTCGTCATTCGTTGTTCGACTCGTTGCTGCATCGGCAGTGGCCTTCCATTGCAGACGCCCTTGCGGCTTGACGTAGCCTTCATGCAGTAGGTGTGTATCCGCTTGTGATGATCTTCGCTGGACCGCTGTGCGCCAGCGTTCATTCTGGAAGGGCGGCACTTGTACACTTGCGTCTTGGCGTAGTTGCGCATTGTCATGCTTTTACTCGTCGTTGAATTACTGCCCGGAGTACGTGAAAACATCGTTGGAAATGTCCTGGAGCCTCGTCTGTTACGCTTGAACAGTCTTGTAGGACGTGGAAATTTCTTGGCTTTAGGAGACTTCGTCGGCACGTCGTCTCTGGGTGGCTCTCCAGTACCAAAGACCAGAGACGTGCTTTCTACAGTTGAATCTTGGGAGAAGAAGTGGAGGATTCCCTGGACCGTCCATCCAAAACGGGTTTCCACTGCAGTAACTTGACGTTATAATCAAGATACCTGGCCGGTTACAACGTCCCAATATGAGTCGGAGCCTATCAGGATGCCGATCTGGTCCTCCCGGAAAGTGTTTGCCTCGGAGCGTGCATCAGAGAGAACAAGACCAAGGTTTCACATCATGGTGATGATCGCGACATCCGCTGGTGGACTGGTTACCGCAGAGATTTCCGGTACTTTGAGGACATCTATAGTGGTCTCGTTCGTATTGTGCTGGCTCCGGAGTGTGACGGACACTCGGTTACATGTCAGGGTCACAGGGCGATGCGTTTTTCCGAAGGTGAATAGGGTGGGGCGCTCAACGCCTTGAACCGGGCAATGAAGTGCTCGAGCAACGTCCCTGTGAACAAAAGTGCGCTGACTGCCCGTGTCTAGCAAGAAACGCAGCAAAATGGACTTTGTTGGTCTGACAGCCCAAGCTCTGCCCATCTGTAGGAATACGGGCATGAGCCCAGTACCACTCGCAGACACGAATGTCGCTTGAGGCGGTGTGTTAATGAACCCCACTCCGCTTGTTCGTTGCACGGACGCGTTGCCCAGACGCTGTGATTGGTATTGACTTGTAGTACAGACGTTGCACAGCGACGTGAAGTGTTGTCCAGCAGAATGGGCACATCGCAAATTCCTGGCGCTTCGACATTCAGGCTGTGTTCCAATACTCGTCTAAGACTGCAAAGTAGACGGGTAAGTGGACAGCGGCCATCCTAAGTACCGTCAATTCTCACGAAGGCGTCAAAGTATACAGCTTCGCGAAGACAGCATCGAAGACAGAAACGATGCAGGCTGCTTTCCTGTCCAAACAAGACGGCGGCTGAGCAGGATGCTTGGAAAGCCGACAGGAAGGTCGTCTGCGCACAAGACAACGTAGACGTGCTTTCCTACGCCCTTAATGTAAGCCACATCGTGTTTTTCACAGGTTCGCTGGCGCAAGGACTTAAAATACAGAAATAATGCGTGCTTTTCTCAACTTTCTCTTGTCGCCGCGAGGTGGCGTCTCGTCGCAGACGCGTCTTCCGTACGTCATCCAGATGGTTCGAAACGCGTTCCATTACATGGCCTCGAAGCTGTCTTGGCTGTCTCCTTAGCTGTCTACGTAGACAGTCTCCGATGCTGGCCAGAATTGCAACACACCCTCACTAGCGACGCGGTTGCGCTTGGCGCAGCGGAAGCAACGCTTGCGTGTCTGTTGCTTCCTGCGCTTTTCTTCTGAAGTGAGCGACATGGAGCATTCCTGAACTGTATGGCCCGACGAGTTGCGCAGGAGGCAGGGTCGCGTGTACGGTGATCTTACTTCAGTTGATATAGCCGCTGCAGAGGGCGGGTTTAGCTCCAGTGGTCGCGATTAACGTGGATGATGCCGCTGGCTTGCAGATGAGCTGGCTTGGTCGAGAGCTCGTTCCTCCCTCGCCTCGACATCAATTTGTAGGAAGGTCATCAGATGTTTTACTTGCTGGGACTTGTCTTCTTTAACCGCTGCTGCGTCATCGTGGTTCGACGAAGAAGCCTCCTTCAGCCGCTGCCGGTAGATGATACCAAGGTCAGGTGGTAAGGCCTTCATGATGACGCGTCGCAGAACGGCAGCATACTCATCTGGTGAAACGCCAAGGCCCCCCAGTGCGCTGGCGCGGAGCAAGATCTCGCCTTGGAGATTTAGAAGCTTGTCGAGATCTGTTGAACTGCGAGTGGGTGCTATTGCGAGTAGGTGGTCGAGATGGTAATCGACCAGCATGTCGCGGCCGCCGAACTGGTCAGACAGCACCTTGATGGCGACATCGTAGTTTGCCTCGGCGAGGCGGATACCCTGAATTGCTGTCTTAGCTGACCCGACAGGTACGTCAGCAGATATTTAAGTTTGTCTATCTTCGATAGCAGTCATTGCCGTGAATGCTTGCCTGGTAGCGGTCCCAAAAGCCTTGCCAGTAGCGTCGCTCCCCAGAAAAGCTCGGCATGTGCAGCTGTGCCAGGGCAACGCGGGAGAACGTAGGGAGCCTACATGCAAGCGCTAGGCGAACGACGCCGCGGGCGATACTTCGGGCGCAGCGGAAGGGACAGCTAGGTATGGTGGCGAGGCAAGTTGCGCGATAGCACCAGCAAGAATCGGTGGACGTGGCTCGGTACCGATGCGCACGCTTGTCTTGGTGAAGCTAACCTTTTGTTCATATTCGAAAGCTGTGGTCAGGTCTGCCTCCAGGTCTGCATCCGTGAGCGCATCTTCTATTGCGCGGTGATGGCCCTACGGCCGAAGCCGCGCTTGAAGCGGAGTTGCTTCATTGCGGGAGCGCGAGGGCCAGACGACAGGGCGGGGTTCGGAACTAACTTGTGTATGTAGCAAACAGCGATGTGGATTAAACCCGGAGTCGGACGTCTGACTCGTTTGTCATCTGGTAGCAATTTAGCGAGCAGCGCCCGTAGTCGCTGGGCGTGCTCTGCGCACCTTCTTCTTTATTCGCAACAGGGGCGCTATGACGGAAAGCTATTCCAACCGTTTTCTATTCCATTGCTGTCACTATACTATGTTCAATAGTTCGGTGCAACAGAGCCAATGCTACGCGAACCGCGAGCGCAGATTCTTGCTCAGCGAGATGTAGTGCCACATTTCGGAACCCGTCGGATGACTAAATAGCCTTGATAAAAGGTCTTGGCAGCAGATGTTTACTTGGAAGCTTTGCTGTAGATCGCAGGGCGGTTTATTGCGCGATCTTGGTACGTTCTTTAATAAAATATTGATGCACCGCTTGCTTTGCGGCCGTTAAGCAAATAATGTACGGCCAGAGACGCGCTGAATGAGATGCAAAACAGCAAAGCATGTTTCTTCAAGAAGCCGCAATATTAAAGGGCCTTCGCACACTTAAAGGACTGTCGAATGTTTCTTGGCGCTTTTCAAGGGAACGTTTCTCTGCGAAGCACCCTGCGCCTCTCTTGCTGACCGTGGCGTTGTTGCTTACAAGTTTACGTTTTTGCCCTTAAAGAAAATTAGGTAAATTTCGGTCTGGGTGGCCATCGAACCCAGGCCTCCGTGGTGTGAGACAAGCTCGCTTTCCCGACGCGATTAGGCTCCAGGGTTCTGGTCGACTAAAGGTGTGCCTAGTGCGTGCGTCACTGCACACGTCACACCGCAGCCATCTAGCTGACCTGAACGTGTGGGCTAGTGCGTGCGTCGTTGGGCACCTGACGGCACAGCCAATGGGGAGGAGCTGACGCCACGTCATGACTGTACAAAATAAACAGCGTTAATGTTCAGTTTAATGCCACTTAGCGGCCCTTTCCCTGTGAACCACGAACCTCTCTTCAACGTCTATAATTGATCCAAACGTCAACGTCTTGAGGTGACGTACATATTACGTCTCGAGTACGTACCTTTTTTATTAGGAAATGCATGGATGTCTATAAGATGTACTATCTACATGAATGTTAGACTACCAGATAACGTACTATGGATGTACATAGGATATCATTCAGGCACCATAAAATAATTGGTACACGTAGCACTTGAACCATACCTCCTACGTTTCGAAGGCGTGCAGGATGTATGTATGAATGTATGTATGTATGCACTTACGTGGTGTGTAGTGTTATTGTTATTATTGGGTTATTATTATTATTATTATTATTATTATTATTATTATTATTATTATTATTTAACTCACCCCAAGTTAGGGATATGACATTACCGATAGATTTACCCCGACATTAGGAAGTGCTATGAATGAGTGAGATGTTTGAGTAATTAAGAACTACATTGAAATCTCGGGCAGCAAAAAATATGGAGGTCGCTTAAGCTTCGCCGTTAAGAGTGGAACGCGATAGAGTTATCGGGCCCCGTTAGCATCGCATTTTTCTTTATGACTAGGCTTCACTGCAACACAGAATGTTGGAAATCCAGCTTAAAAGACCAAACTTACACCAATCCCCTTAAAGTGGGCTTCACTTTTAAACAGAAATGGTTTGCTGAGAAGACGTTCTTACAGGGGCAATATAAGTCGTCTTATATTAAAATGTGAAGGCCCTAGGACCTTTTTAATTATTTTAGTAATTGTTTGCTATTGCCCCGATGCGCCCAAGTGTCCAAAACGCATTAGGCAGGCTAAGTCCCAATTTGACCTTGTCGAGGATGCGAGCGACATCTGGATAGTATTTTCGCAAGTAAACTACCCGAGCGCACCACTGTTGGTATGGTAGAAATGCTGGAAAAGAGGTTTGTGTTTGCGTTTCCTCGTAACAGAATTGTTTTCTCGTACATTCAAATTGCAATCCGATGCCACCATGGCTGTAGGCTGTGGTTTTTCTGACGGATTTTACTGTGAGAAATGCAATTTTTTGTTCACTAACACCTTGCGCCACACGGAGGGCCTGCGCGGTCGGGGTGGCTCGGGATCATTTTCTCCGCCACGGACGCCGACGCCAACGCCGCATTTTCTGCGACACGGGGCCCTTAACGCTGTCGTGTTAATAAATATCATTGACCTTCAAGGCTTATCTGCAATCCACTCCACAATGTAAGTATATTCCCCGCGCAGCCTCGTAATATTGCACACGACATTGTCTAAATCTCAATTATATAATTGCTGTGCTATTTTATTTTATTATTTTAATATCTCATGCACTATTTTAATATGGTTGTATTGTTTATTCTGTTGCTTTTGTATTGTTTAAATAATCTCAAGAAGTGACAGTTCCCTGAAATATAAACAATATTACATAATTGCAATCTTTTTGTTTTGACGCGCTATAAATCATTGCGTCCAAAGTTCGCCTTTATCTCTTGCCTACCCCAATTCGATAATTTTTGGTTGGTGCACATGTAGGTATAGCAATCGGTATTAGTATTGTGTTAATTGCTTGTTTCTAAGAAATAACTTTTTCTAGCAAATGAACGTAAAATTTCAAATTTCGCGCCTCAATCCTGAAAATTGTCCTTAACCAAATGGCGCCTACAGTTATCAATGGCCTTTTGTTTATACTTTAAAGATAAAACCTTGTGAACGTTGCGTTTTTGTATAATTATTGTTACATATTATAGCACTTAATATTATAAAATAATAACGTAAATATAGTAGCAATTTTAAAGAGGAATTGGCAAGAAGCAGTCTGGCGCAACGTCTCGGGTTTTCATTCTGCCTGCTTTGGCGGCGTATTCATTGCGTTGTGATTGCATCATTCTTCTAGGAGCCGGAGTGAGCTTGAAGTCGCGTGTTTGCATTAGTTTTTTGAAGTGCTGTTGGGGTTGGGGCTGCGTGATCGTCACTGGCGTCCTCCAGAGTGCCCACCGATCAGAAAGTCGTACGAACCGCAAGCTTTGAACGTCTGTTTATCGCACCATCGAAAGCGGCGGCACAGAAGGCGCGATGTGAGCTCCGGTGGGAACAGCAGCCCTTTGTCTCGTAACGGTAAGTAAACTTTTGTTAGCGTAGCCAGCATGCTTATGTGTATTGATTATGAGCACTATGTTGAGAGATGTTAAGAGCAGAGCACGCCGCGAGGTTGCCGAATTGTTTGAAGCGCTTGGCCAGCCTGTCGAGGCAGGCGACAGGCTGGCCACCGGCAGCTCAGTAAGCGTTCGCGACGGGCTAGCAGTAGCGTGCCCAAAAGTGAACCGCAAGTGAGCTACTCCTCAAGCGAGTATCCTAGCTTCAATGCAGTAAGCGCAACGCCTGTTAGCAGTAGCGCGGCTACAGGCCATTGTTCAGGGCTGGTATTTTGTAGCGATGCCTTTCCGATGCTAATGCCTCTTCGCGCTTGGTCAGTGGTCAGAGCGACGGTCCGCTCACGTTATCAACGGTATCAGCCGTCGTGAGTGGTGGATGATAAGACCAGTAAATAAAGCATAAGGCATCGCTACAAAATACCGGCCCAGATTGGACAGTAAGCAGTTCAGATTGTTCAGATCGTAATGCGGAGGTTTTCAGTGACTCGTGTCTATCCGAAGCCGGTGAGGATTCAGAAGAACGGTTTTCCGATGTATTTAACGCTGACGTGCAGGAAACCGCAGAACGGGCAGGAAGCCAAAGCACTAGCATCTAAAATTTCGCAGCTTCGCTTGCAAAGTGGGCTCTACAATGTAACATTACCCACAGGTCTCTAGAGCACAGGGGTGTTTCCGGAATCTTGCAAAAGATGCTAAAACATTTCTGAAGACCCCCCGTGGGGCTGTCGAGGTATGTGTATGTGTAGCCTTAAACTAGCTTAAATTTCATTGATAAATTTAAAGGAAATTAGAGCACGCTTCCACTTCAAATTTACCTGCTACGTGTTTTGCATCTGCTGTTTGATAATGACAAGAGCATATGTAGGTGGAACGTGGTTGGAGTGGCAGCATGCGTATTTTGCACATTGTATACATCAGAGCATTTGGAGCACCGCCAAAATTTTTTGTGATCTTTTTGTTGGCTGAGTTGTTGAGGTGATAAAATAGTTTTGCTGTGAGGAAGTTCGAGATGTAGTTATTTGCTTACTGTGTCAATAAATAAATATGTTTAATTTGGAATGCTTTTTTTTCATATAATGAAAAAATCTTTATTTAACATAGGTGCCGTCCAGACTGGCCATGAGACCAGCGAGTTTGCTGTAGAAACAGCCATTTGGGAGTGGCTGCGTCACGCTTCTGCCAGGCACAGAACTGCCATTGCCAAGGTAACGTGTTTTTATATGTTTCGCAATGGTTTAAACATATTTCAAATTTGAAACCAGCTATGAAAAGCACTCCTAGGATACGAAAGCAGATTGGAAAAAACGAGCCTTTCTGCATGTTCACTGCAGCAGCAGTGGGGTATTTTTTTCTAACTGAGCAACATAGCATGAGTGAGGCTCACACTCGAGCTCTCCTGTATTGAAGAGGAAGCAACTGTCATACAATTAGGTAGGCAGGTAGGTAGTAAACATCATTGATACAATTGGGTAACAGTAATTTTTTCTAGTTATAACAAAATAACTGTGTGAGCTTCTTAGCAAAACGTACACTTATTATCATTTACACTAGGCACTGTCGAGTGTAGCCGTGCATTTGAAGCACCTATTTACTATATTCTTTCACCGTAAACTTGAAGCGTAGGGAAAAATTTAAAGGGGGCTAAGTATCGTGCAGTAAGCTGGAGAATGGACAAGTTTAGTGTAATGACATAGAAAGATCGCTTCACTATATATTCCAAGGTACGTTATATTTCAGTTTGGCAAGATGACTATAGAAGATTACGTGAAGTGATAAGTTGAAATATTAGCAAGCTGTACGGTGTGGATTCATTTAGAGCAACAATGATGCTAAAAATCATTAGAATAAATATTTGTCTAGCAGTGAACTGAGAGGTACGAGATTTCTGGCTTTGTATTTTCTGCTTTAGATGGAGGTTGTGCACATTTAAACCCTAAAAAAAGAACTCGTAAGCATCGTGGTGTCCTAAATAATATACTGCATAGGTTTTGTGTCAACCAGCCTCCCAAAAACCAAGACTGGTTCTAGATAACCTGTACAGTGCATTATTCACGGTGGTCTGTGGTCCAAGTCACCAAGTGCTCCAGTACTGTGTTAGGTGCTCCGCCGCTGTGCCGAGTGCTCTCCGTTTCTGCAGTATACCAAGTGCCCCTTTGCGTCTCCATTTTACCAAGTGCTCCAATATTGTGAAATGCTTGACCACGTCTGCAATGTGCCATATTAATTTTCAAAGTGTGCTACGAAATGCATGGGCATTCTAGTTAACTTTGCTTCAATGCATAAAACAGCATTTTCCTTTAAAAGTTTACTGGAACGCCCATGCATTTCGTAGGACACTTTGAAAATTAATATCTCAAGACTGGTTCAGTCCTGAGAATTCGTTGCAAGTGCATACGCCTTGCGAACTCAGCGGCTGTAATTCGTAGATTGAGAGATGTGCTGTAAAACAAATAAAAGGTTTATTAGAATAATTATGTTAACTATTCAATTAGGCGTATTTCTTGCGAAAGTAATGGCCGCCTCATCGAGTAGGTTAGATCAAGGATTATAATTGTGCTATGTGCCACAGGCAATTTAAAAAAATTTGTGCAGCTAAATTGAAACACTCGGTGTATGTAAGTACTGATACGATACCACTGACTTGATACCGGATTTTGAACAAAAAAAAAACTACTCTGGCAAGCTACAGACCACCCTGAATAATGCAGTATATATGTTTTCTAGAACCAGTTTTGGTTTTTGGGAGGCTGGTTGATACAAAAGCTATGCAGTATATTATTTAGAACACTACGATACTTACGAGTTCTTTTAGGGTTATGTCTGCAACCTCCATTTAAAGCAAAAAATATAAAGCCAGAAATCTCGTACCTGTAAGTTCACTGCTAGACAAATATTTATCCTAATGATCTTTAGCATCATTGTTGCTCTAAATGAATCCACACCGTACACCTTACTAATATTTAAACTTATCACTTCACATAATCTTCAGCAGTCATCTTGGCAAACTGAAATATAACGTACCTTGGCATATACACCGAAGCGATCTTTCTATGCCATCACACTAAACTCCTCTATTCCACAGCTTACTGCACGATCCTTAGCCCCCTTTAATTTTTCCCTACGCTTCAAGTTTACGTGCAAAGAATATAGTAGAAAATTTATTGAGTGCAAATCTTAGCCTAAAGTATCGATATTTTTGAACACATACGTAATATCTAAAAATGGTATATGATTTTTTTCTCACCACAGCCTGTGTTAAAAGTTATTAGCTCTCGGCATTTTATGTTAAACTCTTTGACCTTGCGTGACCATGCTTTCTGCAGGACTGTGCCACTGAACAGCCCGGATATGTGTGACATGGTTCCCTCGGCCTGTTGTACCTTTACCTATCACCCGCGGCATCTAGCTGCCAGTGTGACCTTGCTTTCTTCAGCGCTGTGCCACTGAATAGCCCGGACATGTCTGACATGGTCTCCTAGGCCTGCTGTACTTTCACCCATCACCCGTGGCGTCTAGATCCAGTGTGCCGAGTTGTCCAAAACTGCCAAGTGCTTTATGATGTCACCAATGTGCCAAATGCTCTAGTACTATTATGTGCTCCGCCACTCTGCCATGCGCTCTCCACTTCTCCAGTATATAAAGTGTCCCATGGCGTCTCCATTTGCGAAGTGCATTACCAAGTCTCCAAGTGCTCCAGTACTGTGTTATGTGCTCCGCTGCTGTGCCGAGTGCTCTCCGTTTATGCAGTATACCAAGTGCCCATTGCGTCTCCGCATTTTACCAAGTGCTCCAATATTGTCAACTGCTTGACCACGTCTGGAATGTGCCATGTACTCCACTGCTGTGCCAAGTGTATACTTTGTAAATGATATACATGTCTTAAGTTCAACCAATACCTCTATTGCATAACTTATCCATACAGTGGGTCTTCACATAGACTTCTAAGTCAGTATGTACACATATTGTAGAGTTGTGTTACTGTTTCTGTAGAGTAGATGTGGGTCAACATGCTTTTTTTTTCTTCATAGAAGGCTACAGTGCGGAACCAACAAAGACAAGGAACACAGACACAGTGCTGACTTTCAACAAGAATCAGCTTTCTGAAAGTCAGTGCTGTGTCTGTTCTTTGTGTGCCTCTCCTGTCTTCGTCGGTTTCGTGCCATGGCCTTCTACGATGTTCAACCAACAAGCCCAACTGGTTACTCTGCTCAAATGTTTTTTCTACCACTCTTGGCACCTTTGTGCTGTTTCCTATATCAAGTGCCCAGCTTGCTGCTGCCATTGATGTCATCATTGCCAAAACAGCTTTCATAAATAACAGCATAAATTTGGACAGCACAATATTATTTTTAAATTTTCATTTCATTCTAATATATAAAGAAGATTGTACTTATTTGTTTATTTCTACTCACATTCTGCAGATATCACAAGGACCATGCATTGCGTTTAATGTTTTACTCCCAGAAGATGTGTGCATCACTCCTGGAAGTTTGTAGTTTGTGTATTTCTAGTCAGGTTTTGTGGATTTTGCTTCGACCAACTTTCTAGTCACATTTCGCAGATTTTACTTGCACATCTATTGATTTTATTGTTTTACTTGCACATGAATTGTCTGCATTTTGACAAGGTCACAAATATATCTGAGAAAATATTGAGCTTTATGCTGCCAGATGTAAGAGTTGCGTGTTCAAAGGAACTCTTGTTAAAGTTCATGCTATTCATCGCTTCGACATTTCAGGTCTCTCTGTTCATCTTAGTATTTTTTTATGCAATATTGTCTTAGCTGCGTTTTGTGTATGGTATAACAAGGATTCCTCAGCGAGAGCTTGTGGTATACTTTGCAAGGGCATGATTTAGGGATTTATTGCTCTGGTTTAGTTCTATATTTTCTAAGCAACAATATCCTAAGATTCTGTATGATATAGGTCTCATTTTTGCTGTTCAACATAGCTTTCATTTTGTTAAACATATCCTGAATAAAAGCTTGAGATACTCTTTGAGGATATACACGTGAGTTTATTTTAGTTGTATTTTTCTATGAAAGATTACTTTATTATGTGTAATGTTTGTTCTAAAATAAAGTTTTGCTGTGGAACCAATGTTTGAAGGCTGGTATCATTTTTCTATCAGGTGAAAAAGACACTACACGATTGCCGCACATGCTGGGGAATGTATAAAATTACATCTTGGGCACGTATTTATAACGTATTTCGGCTCAAAACTAATATCCAAACAATGTAACAAATGTCCAGCAATTACATCCATATAACATCTTTTCGACGTAAAAAAAGAGGACTTTTGACAGTACCACCTACGTAGATTTTACGTAAACTAGATCTATTTGAACCTCTAATAGAGGTATTGAATGTCCAACTGAAATATCTAATGGACATCCAGGCAATGTTTATGGTTTATAGGGTTGAGGTGTGAGAATGTTTTAGCTGAACGCTTGCGGTCCGCTCCGCGCAGACCGGCATATACTAGCAAATACCACACAATCGATCAGCGGGAACGGTATTGCGCTTGGGCACAACTCTTCTACCGGCAGCGGAACGAAGACCGCATCCCTCGCTCCGCTACCATGCCGAATGAGCGGAGCGTGACAGCTTGTCTACTTGGCCTCCTCGTCGTTTTGCAGCCGAGTTGCACCTTTGCGATTGGTAACAGAGCGGTCAGGTCATCGCGGAGTGCAACCAGCTCCGCCAGTACCGAGGTGATGGGTGTATCCAACTCATAAGAACACGTCTGGTTTACACCTGGATAAGACGGGCACACCAAGAAAGTTTGGAGAATTGCCGAATTCAGACCCGGCGTTGAAATAGGCCCATAGAGCTAGTTCCTGGAACTCCGAGCAGGAAGGAACCGGTGCGGTGGTGCTCCTTGAACTTGAGTTTCGATTAGTAACCTGTCGAATGCAACCAAGTAATCCAGGATTGTTGTTAGTCACCTGGCAGTTAGAACGCAGGTGAGAGCTTGCGCGGAAAAGGAACGCGCGGAAAAAAAAACATTCACCAGGAGAACTATAATGCTTTTGCATTCCCACACGTAAGCAGTCTTCAGTGTCTCTGACGAATTTTCTTTCTCCCGTCGGGGAAACGACTAGCCTACATTGTAAGAAAGACAGATGCTTAAAATCGTTAGAACTGCCTAGTTAGGCTAAATCTGACTTAGTACCAGATGTCTCAAACAGGCTGCCCGCAGGTCGCATGGAAACCGCGGAGTTCTGCGATTGGGCACACGTGGTGCGTCCTCTTGTGCTTCAGCGCCACCGCCACTGCGCTGTCGCGCGTTGTCTTACTGACCTGGATGAAGCGGTGGGGCTATCTGTCACATCTAAGGGGAAACTTCGCTCGGGCACACCGCACACGAAGCGACGCATTCATGAAAGCTAAGAAGTCGTCGAGCTGTCATATGCAAAGTGAATTTTTCCTTGTGTTTCTGCATGACATTAAGCTTGAAGGCAGGAACAAAGTCATTACAATTATTGACGACATTCTTGCATTCAAGCCAAAATTGAAGGGGGAGGGGGGGTTCTGTAAAGTCCACCTAGTGGACAGGTCAATTTCGTCTGCTGCTGATGTGCTGACTGACTGAGGGCGCCTGTCTTGTTCTGACGCGTACCTCAGCCCAGCAAATTGGGAACGTCAAGTAAGGCAGAGAACGCTCGACTATTTTGCGGATATAAAGACGCTGGGAAATTCAGATCAGGATTGAATGGATGATTTCCGTGCGTGGCTCAATAACCTCAACCTCAACAGGGAATTTGAAGACCGATTCCATGACATGGCAGGCTTCTCTAAAGAGTGCAATCTTTTTTTAGATGTGTTTGTCAGGCCAAGTAGAAGGGTTACTTCTGAACTACAAATAATATTGATCGAGTTCAGCCGAGGCCAGCACGACGCTCAGGCAAAACATTGATGAAATCGTTGTCGCAAAAATTTATGAGTTTCTGGACGAACGCATAGTCACTGCATTGCGTCAGCACGCAGCGAGAATCGCGAGCATGCCTAGAAGCACACATTTTATTGCGATAGAAATTATATGGTCACTCCAAAGCGGATTTCTGCCCTCGGCGTCGCCGTCGCCGTGAGGTAGCGTATGACGTCAACGGTGATGAAATCGTCGCCGCGCTCCGGACGCTGTATGTGCGAGTGAAAGGGGGCGAGGGACGCGCGCTTTCACGGGGAGCGAACGCACGTCGGGGAGCAAACGCGCGTTCTGCGCCGTGGAGTAGTAGTAGTGATTTTATTGAAGAAAGTGACGCTTATTTCTGCTGCCCAATAGGGAGCACGGCGCAGCGTCAGGGGAAGGGAAAAAGGAGATAAAGATGTTGAAAGCAAGGGAAGAGAAGGAGAAGCAGCAAGAGTCTCATCCGATCATGGAGGAGGCTGGTGATGGAGGCGGTGGCCTGCTAGGGATGAGTGCTTAGCGATGGGCGGAGATTCCGTTTAGTTTCACAAACTCCAAAAGGCTATGGAGAGCTCGGAGGTGGGGAGGCGCCGGGAACAGGAGGTCGCTGGTTGTCGCAGCAGGTAGACCTTGTTGTCTGTAGGCAGTGATGACCCTTGAGCGGTCCTGTGCCAGCGCTGGGCAAGCACAGAGAAGGTGCTCGAGGGTCTAGGGGTCGCCACAACTTTCGCTGGCCGGTGATGTGGAGCGTCCCTTGGCGTGCAGCCGCGCCGCCGTCCAGACACAGCCCGTGCGCAGTCGAAGCAACGTTGCGCGTTCCCTCCTGGTAAGGCCACACTCTGGAAGTGGCCTGGGACCGTTGCCATTTGCCACTCTGGCATCCGGGTGGACGATTGAGAGCAGTTTTTTCAGGCGCTGCCTTGAAAAATCTGAGGAAGCTACTGCTCATGTGAGCGGCACTTCAGGATGGGCGGTTTTTGGCGAGCGCCCGAGCCGCGCGGTCTATTCGCGCGGGTCGCCCATGGGCGGGCTGGTTTCCGCGGGCGCCCGCGCGCGCGCGCAATGCCGGAACGGCGCGGCGGCAGGCCGCCAGGAGGTGCG
>NC_051158.1:97699279-97880414 GCF_013339745.2 Dermacentor silvarum
TGAGCTCTATTGAGCTTAGCGTGTGGCACTGGAAATTCCCATCTGTTCATGTAGTAATGCTTCGTGACTTCATTATATCTAAGTAATCCGTCCCTGTTCTCCTTCTGCATAATATTGGGGTCCTGGTCGCGTACTGCACGGATAGTAAGTCATCGTGCAGCTGCGTTAGCCATCTCGTTTAAATTCCTCCGAGATGGATCCAGAGACCCCATGTGTGCAGGAAACCAGCGGATTTCGATTTCTTGGCTGTCCATCTCACCGATCAGCTGGACAGCCCTTTTGGTTACAAAGGCTTTGGTAAAGTGTCTAATGGCCATCTTAGAGTCACTGTAAATTCGCGTCCACTTATTATTCCTTAAAGCCAATGCTATCGCTAGTTGTTCCGCGACTGTCGCTTCTTTAGTCATGATTGTAATAGCATCCCGACTGAGTTCATCTGCATCTACTACTACTGCCGTAAAGGCTTTCTTTCCTCTGACCCATGCAGAATCTACAAAAGCTGCATGTTCTCTGTCCTGTTCTATCTACTGCAAGAGAGCTTTGGCCCTTGCCTTTCTTCTTTCCAGGTTGTGCACCGGGTGCATATTTATGGGATTTTCAAAGGGGTCATCTTGATTATGTCTCTTATGCTATCTTTTAGGTCTACTGTGTCTTCCGAATTTTTGGATTCGGTTGGGTACCACCTTACCTCTTCGAGTATTGGTCTACCTGACCTTCTTTCGGAAAGGCTCTCTCTGTGGGCAGTTTGCTGAGCTTCAATTATTTAGGCTATTGTGTTGTGGAGGCCTAGTTTCATTAATTTATCATCCGATGTGCTAACCGGCAATCCCAGTGTTGTTTCGACAAGCCTTTTAATTAACCTGTTCAACTTCTTTAGCTCTGTCTGTGTCCATCTAAGCATCCCTGCTAGATATGAGAAGTGACTCAAGGCGAAAGCGTGGACCAGTCTCATGGCACTCTCCTCTCCCAACCCTCTGTGTCTCTTAAGGATTCTCCTTAGCAGTCTTAGTACCTCCCCAGTCTGCTTGTGATGTGTTGTATTGTTTTTCCGTTTGCCCCGTTTGCCTGCAGGAACAACCCTAAGACTTTAATGAATTCAAATTGCCTAATAGTTTTGCCTGCATTTGTGGTTAGTACTAACCTGGGTTCTTCCTCGGGAACATATCCCCTCGGTTTTCTACCCCTTCTCCTGTTACTGAGTACTAGGAGTTCAGACTTCTCAGCAGAGCATTTCAGTCCCATGTCTTCTAAAATGGACTCCACTTCATAAACGCTCTCCTGAAGTCTGCTTTCCGCCTGTCCCATACTTCCTTCAGCGTTCCATATTGTCACATCGTCTGCATACATGGTAAAGTTGATGCCCTCCATCCCTTTGCCACTTTTGACATCGCCAGGTTGAAAAGCATAGGTGACAAGACCGACCCTTGTGGCGTCCCTCTCTCACCGAGATCCATCTTCTTTGATTTAATGTCCCCGAATCAAAGGTGGGCTGAGCGATGGCCAAGAAAGGCTTTAACCACTTCATATTATTTTCTTCACAATCCCAGTTCAGAAATGACCTCAAGTATTGCTCTGTGCTTCATTTTCTCAAAAGCTTTTCGACATCCATCCCCAAGAGAGCTCTAGTGTTCTTTGGACTGGTTAAGAGCAATTTATGTTTGATTGACAACATGGCATCTTGTGTGGACAAGCCTGGTCTGAAACCAATCAGATTATATGGTAGGATGTCATTGTCCTCCACATATTTCGTTAACCTGTTCAATATGACATGCTCAATTGTCTTCCCTAGACATGATGTTAACGAAATTGGCCTGAGGTAATCCAAGTTGAGTTGTTTGCCCGGCTTTGGTATTAAGATAGTACAGGTCGTCGTCCATTCTCCTGGATATACCCCATTCTTCCATAATTCATTAATGTATGTGGTCAGATATTTTATGGAGTCGTCGTGCAAATTCTTAAGCAATCTGTTAGAGATGCCATCCGGGCCCGATGCTGACCTACTATTTAAATCATACAATGCCGTGCGTACCTCACTTTCCTTGAATTCCTGATCCATAAAGTTGCATTCTGCCCCTAAGTAATCGGGGTAACTTACTTCCTGATCCGCTGTCCTGAGAGGCAAGTATTTAGCTGCCAATCGCTGCATTATGCTGTCTGCGCTTGCAGTCTGACTTTCCTGGTGTACCAGCTTCGCCACTGCCGTACGTCTATTCGATTTAGTGCCTTTTTCATTGAGCAGATGCCTGAGCGGATTCCAATTGCCTCCACGTTTTATCCTTCCATCTATAGCATTACACACCTCATTCCACTGTTGTTTCTGCAAATATCGCGCGGGCTCCTCGATATCCCTAATACGTCTATTCGATTTGGTGCCTTTTTCATTGAGCAGATGCCTGAGCGGATTCCAATTGTCTCCACGTTTTATCCTTCCATCTATAGCATTACACACCTCATTCCACTGTTGTTTCTGCAAATATCGGGCGGGCTCCTCGATATCCCCATTGAGCTGAGCAATTCGCTTCCTAAGTCTTCTGTTCAAGCGGTGTGATTTCCATCTTTGTAAAATCGGTTGCTTAGCTTCGATCAAATGCGCCAATCTACTGTCCATTTGTGCTCCCAACATGGGAGCACATTTGCCTGACCTCTTCCTCAGTTTCTATAGCCTTAGTTGCTGCATTCAAGTCGTCCCTCAGCTGAGCTACCCACTCTGGTGGTGTCATTTGCCCCTTTTCTTCTGTTTCCGCTCTGTCGTTTCTGATTTTTTTCTAAATTGATCCCAGTCTATATAAGTGAAATGCTTTACCTCCACCCCCATCGTTTTCACCATTATGTGTAGTATGTAATGGTCGCTCCCCAAATCCGCGCCAGAGCTGATCCAGTCTGCCCTGGGTAAGTTAGAAGTGAAGGTTAAGTCAGGGGTAGTGTCCCTACACGTGGAAGTGCCACATCTAGTAGGCAAGGCTGGGTCTGTGATGAGAGAGAGGCCTAAATCTGTGGCAAGATGCCAGATTCCTTCCCCTTTCTTTGTATTCCAGCGGTAACCCCAAGATTGGTGCGGGGCGTTGAAGTCCCCGCCTATCATGAGGGGCGCATTTTTGGCTACCTCCATGGCCTTATCAAAAATTGCTTTGAAGCTCTGTCTCATCTCGCTGGGACTGCTATATACAGTATCTTGAGGCAAAACAAGCTTTGCGCTTTATCTCTGTGCCTTTTCAAGACCGTTTCTATCAATATATATTCAAATTTGTTCGCCCCTAATTTTGAATTATGCTCGATGTCGGGAATTTTCTTGTCAATTAGGGTGGTAATTCCCCTGCCCGGGTCTTTGCCTTTGCAGATCGAGTTAAAGCCGAACAGCCCGATCTCCTCCGCTAGAGTTTCATGCAGCATTATTAATTTTGGCCTATTATCAACCGTTTTATCTGTACTAATGACGCTCTTTTTTGTGAAATCCTCTGCAATTCCACTGCCACACATTAAGTCTCTTTCTGCTATCCATTATTATTGCCGTTACCCCCTGACTTGCTACCCCCTGTCACTGTTCTCTTGACTGTGCTACCCACCGCTCCTGGAAGTGTTCTAACGCTTTCGGCTTCCGAGGGCATATATTCCTCATCCACTCCTTGGGCCTCTAATTCTTTCAGCCTTTTCTCGGCTGTGAACTTCCACTTCCATACTTTGTCCACTTTAAGGTTAACGCTGTCTACCGTGTCCTTTAGGTCCTTAATCGCATTCTTAATCTCTTCCAGAACCGCGCACATCGATTCCACCTCTGGGACTACAGCTCTCTTTTTTTGGCGCTGGTGTGCCTTCTTCCTCCTGGCTCTTACTTCTACTCACCGGCTTAGCTACTGCTACATTGCCGCTTTCTGCCCTTAACCCTTTGTTCATTTCCTGAATCTGCTTCTTAAGTTCTTCATTTGCTTTCTTTGGTGATATAACCTCTCTGATGAGCTGTTCTACTCTGGTATCATTGCTTTGTATCTGCGAGGCAATTGCCCCGTTACCTGTGGCTTTCACAGTACCTTTGACTTTATCTGCCCAGGTAGCTCCTGGCTCCTTTTTCTTGTTGATCTTCACCTCCTGCTCCTCGAAGCGCACCTGCGCCTCCCGAGACTTCGAACGGTTTCTTCCCCTCGATGTTGAACGCTGCCTTGATCTTGAACTACTTCTTGAGCGTGAGCGCTGTCTTGATCTTGAACTGCTCCTTGAGCGTGAGCGCCTCCCGGCGCCCGGAGGGGTCTCCTTTGTCGGTTGAGCCGATTCCATCTCGGTGTCCTCTTTGAAGCGTTCTCTTCTCCTTACTCTCACTAAATACGGTATTTGATACTGCTGCTTGCAAGTCTTGTCACCTGTGGGGTGATCTTCGCCGCAGAACTTTTCAGGTTGAGGCCTCCTCGAGGCCTAACAATGATTTTCCTGTGCTCCTCTGGCAGTTGCGGCATCCTTGACGCCTTCACAATCCGGCGCTTGAGCTTGTCGGCCCCATCGGCACCTTTGATGACGATCTCCTTTCCTTGCAACTCTTGGGTCAAATGGGTGGCTGCACCAGCTCCCCAGCTCTTTCCCGCAGATCACGATCTTCGGTTGGTGACCACCTGCCAACCCATTCCTTCCTCGCCGTCTTCTGTCTCCGAGGAGACGTCGTCGTCCATACGTGTATCAGCCATGCCGACTTGGCGGGCTCGCAATACCTACGTGGCGTTAGGCGTAGCCGAGCTCCCACGTTCGATGCACACAAGAAGGTGATAAAAGTCCGAAAAAAGCTGGCCCACCTTGTCCAAAGGTATCCACCGATTCGCGTTAACTTCACGTATCCAATGATTTGCTTGAAACCGATGGTCCTACCAAAATTGCCTGCAGAATCATTCAAAAACGACACGGAGCCGATGCGGGGCACATCCGCTCTCCTCTTCTTCTTCTGCCTATCCTACGGCAAGGTGAGAAATTTTGTTTCACAGTCTCCGATGCAATTTGGCTTACGGCACGGGACCGAGACTTATGACGAAGTTAGCGAAAAACAGCTGGGCCGTCCTGGCGCTGTTAATTTGAGTTAATGAATCATGCTGGGACATGTTTCCAACGCTTCCTAGGGCATTATTGTAACTTATTTCGGTACTTTTGATGCACACTGGCCGCACAGGGCGCTGTGACGTAGTTAGCGAGAACAACTCGGCGTGGTGCGTAGTGTAGTGCATCTTACTAGGAGAAGTTGTGCCGCTTTCTCTGACAGCAGACATTACTGAAAAGTAATTTCGCAACTTTTTGGGGTACTTTTGAGGTACGCTGGCTACACAGGGCGCTGTGCCGCAGTTAGCGAGAAGTGGCCGGTCACGCAAGCCACATCCTGCCCGAACTTTGCACGTATAAGGAGTATTATCGAGCGTCAGATGTAATTTCTAGTTCGCGTTGCGTGGGAATTGGTGAATAATTTTAAAGCGAATTTGTTAACCTCTAGTTGGTCGAGATTTGTGGTGGCGTGCCCACCTGAAGAACGGCAGCTAGAAAAAGGGGTTTGTGTTTGCTTTGCTTTCTTTTGCTGCTGTTTAGCACCCAGCGAATGTCACTGCGTACATTCGACACGTTGCTGGAACTGCTGCGTACCAGCATCACTAGGCAAATCACCAATTCATTAAAAGCTTGTAGTCTGCCATGGTGGCGCGGACTTTGCATTCGGCGCGACGTAGAAGGAAGCCGGATGAAGATACATGATAACATCACTTTCGGCGCGGCGTTGATTGGTTCAGCACTTTTGCGACCATGGTCGCGCGACTGAAAAATTGAGCAGTCCGCGACTGGCCCAAAATAGTCGCTTTCGAGAAAAGCGACTATTTGCCATCATTTGCGACTGATCGTTTGGGGTCATTTCACGCGAAACGTCCCAGCCCAAAAACCGACCATCGTTGATTTTCTTGAAAAAAATTGGGCTAGATGGCTATTGGGTGAATAAGGTCTCACCAAAATATTTTGGTCGAAAAAAATTTTTTTCGATGACATGAGCGCTATTTGAAGTTTCCGCAAAGAAGCAATAGTTGGTTGGAGGTAAATTTTTTTATTCAAATCTGAAACTAGGTGTAATAACAAAGTTTATTTTAGAGCATTCTAGGGGCATCCTTCTTTCATTTAATGTGATAACTGAATGAATTTTAGAATTATCGCGTTTATTTGGCTCAGTAAAAAAGCAAGGAATATTGCGTTTTCATAATTTTTTTTACATAAACTCCGCAAAATTTTCAACTACTATATTTTTTCTTCCTTTTCGCATGTTGCTATAGTTAAAAATAATTTATAGCATGTTGCTATATGCTAAAAATAATTTGAAATTCTTAAGGCATACATTTTTTTATAAAACACCTCAAAAGTTGGCAAAAAGAGGATTTTTTGCGAGATTCATGCCACATTTAAGCCTTAAGGGCCTCCTGCTAAAAATATGTTAGATGGCTCAATATGAGCAGCGGCCTCTTAGCTTGTGATTTAGAAATTTTTATTCGCGTAAATTTTGTTTGAAGCGAGAAAAAAAATTTTGAAGTCAACAACCAATATCACCAGTAGTCACAGCGTACGTGCCGCCGTTCCCCTCGTCGTCTGCTCGTTGTCCGCTGCGCGTCGCCATCTGCCGCCCAGCAGAAGGCGGCTAGTATATGGGTTGATCATTTTTAAGATTTATTGAATTTTTAAAAATCGCCTGTAGCAGATATAATTCTAGTCCTTGAGCGGGATTGTTCAGAGGCGGGCAGTACTTGCACGAGAAATCGAAACACATATTGAACTAATTAACAAACAACTGCTAATTAACTGTCTAATTAATTACTTTACGGCGCATATTGCAATTTACGAATTGTATCCGCCGAGTTTGAAAGACTGCATCCACTTGAAATTAATTTCCACGCTGACACCAATGTTGAGGTATTATTTCCTAAAATGTGGGACGAAATAGGTGGGCGGTTACTTTTGTGCTTCAATGCATAGATAAGCATTTTGTTATATAAATCACAGTTTCGTCCAAAAATCGAACCATCGATTGCCATAGCAAATTAGTCGACAGCTATATGACGTAAGGATAGTTGTTTTATCGTTCGTATAAACTTGTAAACATAGGCACACCAAGTAAATTTACAAGCATGGTGTCTCGCATGCACAAGCAAACATGAACACATCTCACTCGATGACCGCTAAAAACTCGCTGTCAAAACACTGGGGTAAGGAAGCGCGGCAGCAGCAGTGAGCGAATTTAGCTTCGTGCTGGCACTCCCATCAACATGAACTATGCTGCGAAAACACAGTGCAGGGCGGACTCTGTTCCCGACGCAGATCGCTTTCCAGATACAAGCCGGCCGGAGTAGAACGCCCCCCCCCCCCTCCCCTTCCTACTCCCTACGTTCCCCCCCTCCCTACTCGCTGAGTAAGGAGGGCAGGACCCTTCTACTCCGGGTGGCACGAAGGTCAATTCGCTCGCTGCTGCAGCCGCACTGCCTCACCCCAGCGTTTTGATAGCGAGTTTCCGCGGTTATTGAGTGAGATGTGTTCATGTTTGCTTGTGCACGTGTGACACCATGCTTGTTGATTTGCTTAGTATGCTTATGCGTACAAGTTTATACGGCCGATAAAACTACTATCCTTACGTCCTATCGTCATCGTCATCATCACCCTATATTTATGTCCACTGCAGCACGATGAGTCTCCCTGCGATCTCCAATTACCCCTGTCTTGCGCTAGCTGATTTCAGCTTGCGCCTGCAAGTTTCCTAATTTCCTATAGCTGTCGACTAATTTGCTATGGCAATCGATAGTTCGATTTTTGGTCGAAACTGTGATTTATTTAACAAAATGCTTATCTATGCATTGAAGCACAAAAGTAACCGCCCACCTATTTCGTCCCACACTTTAGGAAATAATACCTCAACATTGGTGTCATCGTGGAAATTAATTTTAAGTGGATGCGTCTTTCAAGCTCGGCGGCTACAATTCGTAAATTGCAATATGCGCCGTAAAGTAATTAATTAGAAAGTTAATTAGCAGTTGTTTGTTAATTAGTTGAATATGTGTTTCGATTTCTCGTGCAAGTACTGCCCGCCTCTGAACAATCCCGCTCAAGGACTAGAATTATATCTGCTACAGGCGATTTTTAAAAATTCAATAAATCTTAAAAATGATCACCCCATATACTAGCCGCCGTCTGCTGGGCGGCAGACGGCGACGCGCAGCGGGAAACGAGCAGACGACGAGGGGAGTGGTGGCACGTACGCAATGCCTACTGGTGATATTGGTTGTTGACTTCAAAAATTTTTTTCTCGCTTCAAACAAAATTTATTCGAATAAAAATTTCTAAATCACAAGCTAAGAGGCCGGTGCTCATATTGAGCCATCTAACATATTGTTACGTAAAACGACACTAGGCGGGACTATTAACACTGTATTTACACTACACAGACACAGTAGCCAAGATGGTGGACAGCCACCAGCACCAGACAGAACCGTCTTCTTTGTCGTCTGCCCCTGGCACAATGTGTCTCTCGTAGCCATATTTTTAGCAGGGGGGCCTTAAGGCTTAAATGCGGCATGAATCTCGCAAAAAATCCACTTTCTGCCAACTTTTGAGGTGTTTTTATAAAAAATTATATGCCTTAAGAATTTCAAATTATTTTTAGCATACACTATAGCAACATGCGAAAAGAAAGAAAAATATAGTAGTTGAAAATTTTGCGCTGTTTATGCAAAAAAATTCTGACAACGCAACACTTCTTGCTTTTTTACTGAGCCAAGTAAACGCGATAAATTCTAAAATGCATTAAGTTATCACATTATATAAAAGAAGGATGCCCCTAGAATGCTCAAAATAAACTTTGTTATTACACCTAGTTTCAGCCTTGAATAAAACAAGTTTACCTCCAACGAACTATTGCTTCGTTGCGGAAACTTCAAATAGCCCTCACGTGATCGAAAAATTTTTTCGATGAAAATACTTTGGTGCAACCTTATTCACACAATACTCATCCAGCCCATTTTTTTTCAAGAAGATCAACGATGGTCAGTTTTTGGGCTGGGACGTTTCGCGTGGAATGACCCTTTGTGACGAACTTGGTCGCATGGCCGCTGTCAGTCACTGGTCTAAATGAGCCTTAAGGGCGCATTCACACTTGCGAGTAGACGACGTCCTGCGACCGATTGCGACTGACGACCAGAAAGCTACCCAAGACGAACGATGTGTACACTGACAAATGCGACCGACGAGTCGCTAAACCGAAATGTATCGCGATATGCCGTTCACGTCTGCTTGCAATGTCATCGCCGCGTAAAATAAGTGTCATCGTATACGGGCGTCCTGTTCCTTCGCATCTGATTGGTTCAGCTGTTCTGTGACTGCGGTGGCGCGACGGAAAAATCGAGCAGCGAACGACTGGAACGAAACGGTCGTCTTTCGAGAAAAGCGATCATTTGCGACTACTTGCGACTGGTAACTTTGCGACTAACTTGGTCGCGCGACCTCGCCTAGTCGCAAGTGTGAATAGGCCCTAAGACGTATAGGAGTCTCTCGCCGGCTGCTGGGAGAACTACGGCTCGTGGCGTTGGGTATGTGCCCAGCTCTGGCGCGCACTCTCGGAACGCCCCAGCGGTCAGAGATCGCCTGGCTTCGCGGGAAGATCCTGTGTCGGTTTTCTCGATGTCGTTCTTGAGGGCCGCGGCAGAGTCCGAGAACACACGTCCCCACAGGCGTAAGCACTCTCGTCTCTCATGAGCCCTTGCTAAGGGCGTGATAGTTGAGCTCTGTGGAACTTCAGTTTCGAATCTTTCTGCGAAGTTGTCTGCAACATTTTACACTCTAAAAATTATCAGTTTCAACAGTTCGCATCTCTGGAAACTGTTAATAGCTCCTCATATGACCGACTTCTAGTGTTCAATTGCGGTCATTTGCATGGGTCTTTTGATTATAAAGTGAATTTGTCTAATTTCCATCAATATTTGTCCAAAAACTACCTCGAGTCGCATTATAATGTACGCGTCTGCGATAAAAGCAATCCCGAGAAAATTACCTAAGTATCACATTATTTCTACTCTTAAAAGAATTTCGAAAACATTTCGGTAGACGACCTGTAAAAGCAGCCGTTTAGGAACAATCACAGTGGTACTTAACCCCAACATACCTGAAACGCATGTTTGCTTCTCCTGCGAAGTGTGGTGTTCTCGTTGGAGTTTTGGAACATTTTTCATTTTAAAGTATTCGATGCTTGCTCATTAAACTCAGTCCTTCCTTTTTAGGTTTGACGGCAGCTTTATATATATATACAGAAAACGATACACAGTAGAACTATAAAATTAACGGGGCTGATGGCACCCCCTACTACCCTGATATAAAAGGGATGATCTCAATATTTCATTTTATAACCAGACGGCGGCTGCTCTGAGTTGGGCCAATCAAATGGTAGTGCAGGTTATATAGGATGCCTTTCATTAGGTAGAGCGCAGTGAGGGCGGTAAGAGCGTGAGCTTGGCCATCAGCTTGTTCTTCGTCGAAGTCATATTTCTCAAATCAGTAGTCTCCAAACTATGACGCTGTAGAATTTCGCAATAAAGTTGCAAGATAGTATTCTCGCGATTGATTCTATATGAGGAATATTGCTGCTGCATGCATCGTCTGTGATATCACGTGGGTTCGCTCAATAAAGGCTTTGTAGTTTTTAATTATTTTTGGCGGGAGAAATAGGCTGTGTGCTTCACTTGCAAGCGTCCTCTTTCGACCAACTAGAGTTAATCTCTCGCGAGAAGTGCTTATCTCTTATAACATAGCCATGAATAAGCGATGAATAGTCATTGCATCATCATCATCTGATCATCATTAGAATCGTCAGCATCAGCTTAGTTTAGTCGCCACAAAAGAAGACCTTGTACCAGAAATCTTCGATTAGCCCTGCATTGAATCGAATGCGAACTGCTGTGGTGCTCCATCCCATGCAGATGTTTCCACGAGCTTTTATACGACATAGTTTTGCTAACGCGTCAGCATTGTTAGGATATTTCATGCACTTTCCGGGGGCTGTCTATGTTTGTGTATGTCAGTCTGTATGTAAACGTCTTCCCGCCTACTTGGGTGACTGGGTATTCCATGGTCGAATGGGTAGCACATCGGGCTGCCGTGCTTTGCGAACAGGGTTCCAAACCAAGCGTCGCACCAACTCGGCTGGCTGAGTATGTCTCAATGTGTTAGATACCTCTGTTCACTTCAACTATTTGACGCTGTTGAATAAACGTACTTGACGCCAACTTGGGTAACTAGGTATGTGCAGCTCCACAAAGTCTAAAAGTTTTTCTGGAATGTATCCAATGCTGAATGGAATTAAAACCCATGTCACAAGAGATCCTTAAGAACGGCAGCCGGAAGCTTTAGCAGGCTGCGCCACAGATGCACTCGGTATGTGCCGGTTTTCAGTGAACGTCTTCCAGGCCAACGCTTTAGCGAGTCGCGCCCTGAATCCACTGTGTATTTGCCGCTCTTCGGTGAACATTTGGGCAACTGAGTCTGTGCCACAGGGTGTGCGGCAAGCAAGGGAACTATTGAGAGCGTTCGCCGGCACCGGTCCGCCACGCTTCTCGTCTCGACGGCAACGCAGGCACTTCTCGGCAGCGCCAATAGATGGCGCCGCGTGTCCGCAACGAATAGGGTGCCTCGATAGCAGGCGCGCCGCTTGGTATCGATGCGCCCTGAGAACGAAGCGCGAGAGAGGAGCGCGGCTGTCGCATGACGCGTTTGTACGCGTTCACACGTACCGGCGGGTCGGTCATTTCGGAGGCCACGCGCAGGCTTCGAGGCGGCAAAGCTAGATGGCGCCGAGTGCGCTTACGGAAGCGCGAAAGAGGACTCCCACTTCAGTACACGCTTCACAGATAACTCTTTTCGACGGTGGCAATACATTGTGTGGCTATATCGATTCAATGCTAAACGCTTTACCGCCAACAGTCAACGTTAGATGGGTTCTGCCCATTTTTTTCTGAATGAATGATGATCATTATGGCGAACAACCCTAACATCAACACTGAATTTTTTTCCCTCAATCATTCCTAACTTGAGTCTGGTCGCTTCGGCACGTACTATGTTAGTTACTCGCTCTACACATTTAATTAATTATGGGGTTTTACGTGCCAAAACCACGATATGATTATGAGGCACGCCGTAGTGGGGGACTCCGGAAATTTGGACCACCTGGGGTTCTTTAACGTGCACCTAAATCTAAGTACACGGGCGTTTTCGCATTTCGCCCCCATCGAAATGCGGCCGCCGTGCCCGGGATTCGATCCCGCGACCTCGTGCTCAGCAGCCCAACACCATAGCCACTGAGCAACCACGACGGGTCGCTCTACACATTTCATGGTCTTCTCAACTGTGCGTTTTCCTCCTAACCTCCACAAGGATATCAGCAAACCGGCGTTTAGAGTCTTATTGTCACTGCCTTCTTCTTGTGTGTGATTGTTATCCTTATACTCTACAACGCTATTATGCCCTTGACAGAAATTCTGGTCATTGTACACATTGTTAACTCGGTTTGTAAGAAATTTTAACGGCACTTTCTTGTTTTGTTTTCATCTTTTTTTTTTTCTATTTGCAGCTTCACGAAGCAAGGACACAGGATGGGAAAAAAGCCTCAGCCGGCATTCGCGATGACGAAGAATGCACGGCTCTCACCAGTTTGTTTTCGATGAACGGAGCAAATGAAATGCCCAAGACCGACGCCGCTGAGCGTTCTGAACGCATAGCACAAGTCGTCTGAGTCAGGCACAGTTACATCATTTCAATATAGATAACTGTAATTTAGTGCAAGACGCTGTCTGTGGATGTGGAGACCGTCGCAATAAAATTGCAATAAAACACCATAAATGACGTTGAACATTCGCAAATAAATAAGTTTTCATATGGAATTTTCGTTCTAATGAGCTCTTCCTTTGCCTTTAACCAGATATAGATAAAGCGCAAAAATGTACTCAATAAGTAACGCCATATCTACACGGAGGACATTTCAAGAAGAAGCAAACAACATTTTACTTATTGTTCATCCATTCTATAAAATGACGCAGAAGGAGCGAGGACGCACAGCATAACAAGTAACTTGTGCTTACGTAAACACCCGCAAAGACCCGGTACACATACACACAAGCACATTATATCGAGCCTTTTGCTAAGCGGTGTTGCTGACTGCTCGCGACTACGACGGACGCCTTGAACGCCTCGCAGTTTCAGACGTGGCATGCACATACGTACGTAGCGCCATTCGAATCCATTCTATCCACAAGCAGCGTTTACTTCACGACCGTGCAGCCCCGGATGCGCGAAGTCGTGATTTCTATTTCTTAATGCGACAGCATTGTAAAATGCCCCAAGAAGCGGAAAATGCGGTGTCCGGCCGGCGTTAACATCTGATGGTACCAAAACCCACATTACGAATTGATGACGCACGTTTCAATGTCAAGTAAGACTGGTAAGACCAACCTGGCGCACACCCAAAAATTTCACTTTCCCCAATTCGAAAATTTAGTTGACCCACGTTCCAGACTGACTTGGCGCACCACCAAAAATTGACTTGGTCCACCTCCCAAATTTGGGTGGCCCACCGTCAAAATTGACTTTGCACAATTAGAGCAACCAAGTGATGACGTCCTGTGAAAATGTCGCGTGAAATGGACGTCGAAATTGTATGGATGTCGATATAGCAAAATGCCTAGAATGCTTTCGAATTCAGTGCAGGTTAGGAGGCTTAGGGGCCTCTCTAACCTTTTTTTTACCTCCCGCGCACTGCCGGAGCCGCCACTTCCGCGGTGATGATGATGATGATTTAATGGCATTCCCTTTGAAACGGGGGGTGAGAAATAGTCAACCTAGCGTACTTGATTTAATCGGTATGCTATACACGTTTTTTTTTATCTAGAATTTTTGTATATATCTCCTCAATCTCTTTTTTTTTACTTCAAAATCTACCATGTACAACTACCTATGACTGTAAGAGATCCGGTGGTATCAATCTCTTCCCTGCTTTTTCCCACCAATACTCTAAGCGACTCTTGCTTATTTCGACTGCTGACCGGTTGATGCTTCCGTTCACTTTAAACCCAAGCTCTTCTGGGAGTTGCACGTTACCTACGGTTCTCGCTGGGTGGATTCCGTGCTGAGTGGTCTCTGGATCTTTACTGCAGCATACACCTGTTCCATCTAGTTCCGAATATTTGCTCCGGTACGTTTTTGTCTTTAGGCAACTGGCTCGAGCCTCAAATACCAAGGCCCTGCCCTTTGTGTTATCGTGCAAATTTCTCTTCTAATTTCTTTCTTCTCATTCTTGTAAATCTCCACGGTCCTTTTTGTTTCCATTATTTGCATCCAATTCACTGTCTCTGCTTCTCTCATTTTCTTTCTGATGACTCCTGGTTGTCTATCCACAGTTTCAATTATCCTGTACTTGGTTGCCAACTTTCTTGACCTCTTCCTCCATTCTCTGTCCACGCGTTTCAGGTACAGATACTTGTGCATTTTAGCCGCCCATTAATTTTCGTACATGTTCCTGAGTTCTTCAAAAACAATTTTTGCTCTGTGCTTCTCTGACTTCAAAAGAGGCCCAACCCTTATGTCATGAGCCAATAAAGGAACAAAGAAAGAAGAAAAAGCAGAAGATAAGAAGAGAACAAGAAGACACGAGGAGTCGGTGGCAGAAATAAAGAAGAAAGAAGTTAGAAAATAGGAGGGTCCGAATACGAGTACAACATGAAAGCAGAAGAAGCGCGAAAGTGCACGCGCAGCTGCGTGGCCAACGGGAGGAGAGACAGGTAGCCGAAGAGAGCAGCCCAGCTACGCTCTGGGACGAAGGTAGGCAGAAGGAGCTGGAGGCCGAACAGGAAGGGTGGATCGCGAAGACGGCGGCAACCCATTGGAAGCTGTTCTTCGGCTACCGCGGCCATGATCCGCGAGCTGAGTGGACGTTCCACCGGAAGCCGCAGCTACAGGCTGACGGCACCGCTTCCCGGATTCCCTGCGGCTATGATCCGCAGGCTAGCGGAGTTGACCGGGCGATCCAGGCTCTTCGGTCACCCCACCATCCTGGCCTCCTGACCAGCTCAGCAGTGGACCGAACGTCGGACACAACGACGTCGAGTCTACGACGTATCGGTCGGCCCAACGACGTGTCGTCGGAAGCCGCGACGACGAGGTGACGTGGCCACGTCGAGGGACCTAATGTAAATATTTTGGACTCACCAAATCAAGATAGCTGAGGACTTTGTGGAATTACTGGAATTAACTCGTTTTGTAAATTGTTTACTTTGTCCTGTTTTGCTGTTTCCTTTTGCAATTATAAATGTTTGTCTTAAACGAGCGACTTGTCCCTCTCTGTCTTCAGTCTACCGAAATCCGTGACACCTTGTCACCCTGCTCTGCTTCACTTGTGTTGTCACCGTGGGCTCCCAAAGCCAACCAGCCTAATAATCTTTGCTTAACTTCGAACCCCGAAAAGAAAGATATCCGATTTTAAGCATAGAATGGCATTTGCGAACGTTAGCGCTGGAACCATTCCTTTCTAGATTCCACACATCACCTCATACTTATTGTGGTCCACAGTGCTCCCATTCCACTTCCTCTTTATTTTCAGCTTATTTTGGTGGGTGCTTGAGTAAGTCTTTCCTTCATTTATGTACACGCCGAAGTACGTATATTGATTGACTATGGGTATGACTTGCTGTTGAATTGACACCATGTAATTACTCGACTCTTCAATAAAGATCATAATTCCCGATTTCTCTGTGCTAAACTTAAGGCCAAGATTCGTAGCTGATTGGCAAAGATATTCGCAACTGTCTGTAAATCACTTGTATTGTCCGCTAGTAGCACTATGTCACCCACATACATCAGTCAAGGGACCTTCTGTTGCATCATTGCGCATGTAGGATAAATCAAACCATAATTCGTTTTTTTTTCAGTCGTCCTTCTATGCCCTTAACATAAAGCGTGAACAACAATGGAGACAGAGGACATCCTTGCTTCACTCGTTGGCGAATTTCCACCACTTCATTACCTTTTCAATATTCCCATACAACTTGTACTCGGTTGTCTCCGTACCTCCCTCGGCAGCTTCACGAAATCGTCATCTATGCCTTCGTGCTTAAGAATGTCGCATAACAATTCCCTGTCTGCGTTGTCATAGAATACTTTAATATCTAGAAATGCTATCAATAAAGGTCTATTCTGAGCTACTGAAATCTCTCTGCACTGAGTTAGTACAAACTGTGGGGTAGTACAAGGTGCGGGGTTGGTAGGTGCCTGCAAGGTTACACATTTTCCGTGTCCTACAAATCTGGGCGGCTACATAAGGACGTCGACTGCCTCTGCCGCTATCCTGTTGACCCACCCGATGGCGCCAAAACCGACACATGCGTTTAGTTGATCTCTGACCTCTCACGCATCGCCGACGAGCAGCGTCGTGATTCATATTCGCAATCCATCATCGAACGCATTACCTCGGAGCAACAGGACGCTTCTCTCCGTATGTTTGTTCTCCAGGACGGGACCTTATACCGACGAAATATGAATCCACATGGTGCTGAACTGCTTCTCGTCCTTCCCCAACATCTGTGCTCAACAATTCTCTCGCAGCTACACGATGTGCCCACCGCTGGTCATTTGGGTGTCTCCCGTACGTAGGAGCGTGTGCGCATACGATTTTTCTGGCCTGGGCTATATCGCTCTGTGCGAAGCTACGTCGCTGTCTGCGAACTTTTCCAATGCCGCAAGAAGCCTCTATTGTCTCCTGCTGGGTACCTTTAGCCTATAGATATCCCCCGTGAGCCATCTTTCCGCATCGGCCCGGACCTCCTTGGCCCATTTCTAACTTCATCCTCGGGCAGCAAGTGGGTGGCCGTTGCTACGGACTATACCACGTGTTATGCCATTACGCGGGCCCTGCCTACGAGCTGCGCAACTGATGTGGCTGATTTTATCCTCCATGAAGTGATCGTACATCATGGTGCCTCACGTCAGCTACTCACTGATCGAGGCCGCTGTTTTCTTTCTAAGGATGTCGACGACCTTCTTTGCTCTTGCGCAACGTTCCACAAGTTCACGACGGCTTACCACCCACAGACAAACGAACTTACTGAGCGTCTCAACCGTACTCTCACGGACATGCTCTCCATGTACGTGTCTGATGATCACCGGGATTGGGATTACACCTTACCCTTTGTGACGTTTGCATACAATTCGTCGCGTCCCGATATTACTGGTTATTCCCCGTCCTATCTACTATGTGGCCGTGACCCACTCCTGCCTCTTGACTCGCTGCTACCTTCCGATACCAACACTACCACGTTCTATGCTCAAGACGCCATTGTTCGCGCAGCCACAGCGCGTCGCATTTCCCGTGACCATCTTCTGGCGTCTCAGACTATCCAAAAGCACCATTACGGCAGTTGTAGTCGGGACGTTCATTTCAGCCCTGGGTTCCTTGTCCTGCTTTGGTATCTCCCGTCGCGTCCGCCTTTGCGAGAAACTGCTGCCGCGATACGTCGGGCCATACCGAGTTCTTCGCCAAGTCACCAGCCTCACATATGAGATATCAACTGTGACTTCGACGTCTTCTACCCCACCAGGAACTGATATCGTGCACATTTCGCGATTAAAGCCCTATAACTCGCACACGGATTCGACACCCTAAAAGGCACCGAGACGATGCTTCTGCCGCAGGGGGTTAATGTCTCGTACGAGGTTGTGCCGCTGTAGACAAAATGACGTTGGTAGGTGAAGAGGAGGTTGAAATTCTTCGGAGATCGGTAGTTGGTGTTACCCTCGCTACTGAGCTACAACCTTGTAACTGTATATATTATAAATACAGATATTTTCTCCCTGTAGCAATATTGTCCTCTAAGCGTATGCCTGGCCGGAACCTATTCTGTAGTTCCGCAGTACATCATTTTTCTCTACCCACTACGACAGTTCTAATTTTATGGCTAACTTTGCCATTCTATATATCACCGACATTACTGTAACTGGCCTATACGAGCTGGTGTTATGCTTATCACCTTTTCCTTTTCCAGCTGCCATTTGGGGTCTGTCTTAGTGGAAGCGGGGCACAGTGCTCGGTTTCTTGCAACACCATGCAGATGACCCTCGTCTCTGCGCATCCGGGGGTGCCCGCCGTGCGGGAAAGAAAAGAACCAGAAAGCTCGGCTTCGTGCGTAGCGTTCGCCGCCAGCGTTGACAGGTAAACATTACGGTCACATAAGCTGCAGTTGTCGGGAAGCGTGAAAAGAACTCACGTTTCTTTCAATGCTATCGCGTTCCAATTTTAAAGGCGAAGCTTAAGCGTCCGCCAAGTTTTTGGAGCCAAAGGCACAATGGCGTCTTTCGCGTTTCCGAAGAGGCTGACCCTCCGCGCGCGTGCCCACATGCCCGCCAATACCGTGACCCGACATGGGCACCCTACCGAGGGAGAGCCCTCACGAGGGCCTTCCTCAGCCTCATCTGCTCATACCCCCACGCGTTTTTTTTTCGCAGATATTTTTTTCCCTGATCAACACCGGTCAGTGAACTCCGTTACCCAAAGTAAACGCCCTGGAATTTAGCTTTCCTTGCTATTATTAAAGGGAAGCAAGAAGCAAGCCTTTGTTGACTATGAACTGACGGAAACATCAGGATGAAGAAAAAAAATCACCAGTCCTTCGCATGTCGAGAAAATGGGGGTAATTAAAATAAATTAATTATATTATGGGGTTTGACGTGCCAAAACCACCATCTGATTATGAGGCACACCATCGTGGGATTAATTTGGACTACCTGGGGTTTTTTAACGCGCACGTAAATCGAAGTACACGGGTGTGTTCTCCATTTCGCCTCCATCGAAACGTTGTCGCAGGCGTTCCCCTTCGTTTGTCCTAAATTCAGGGTTGGTGGCTCTGCGCTGATGCTTGGCCTCAATATCGCGCTCCTGCAACTCGGTTCCATGGCTCTTGGCTGACGTTTCGCCTGGGCTTCGGAAGCCCTCACGCTAGAATCGGCACGTCGACGACGAGCCCTTTCCCGAGCAAGTTCGCGGCGCCGTTGCTCAAACGCAGCCTGCTCCTTGGCGGAACGCACCACGCGCGGCCTTCCCGTTCGGAGCCGAAACTGACCTGAGGCGACGGAAGCCCGGCGGAGCGTGCGCCAACCCCATTTCCTACCCTTTTCGTCCCCGCGACACACAAAACGACCGTGATTGGCAGCGCGCGTCCCGTGATCCGGCGCCGGCGCAGCTTTCGCCGCTCCTGCTCTACTCTGGGAGCAGCCGGATTTTAGCGTGACCACACCACCACCACCGACACTTGTGAAACACAAGCTTCGCTTGAAAAATTTCACCGCCCATGCACCCCGTACAGATGGTAAACCAGCAGAGCTGAAATTTGCGGCCCCCATGGAGGAAGGAAAAAGATAGGAGGGAGCATACTGCCACACAATTGCAGCCAAATGTGGTGGCTCAACACGTGATAAAAACGTCAGAGCACGGAGAATACTTAAGAGCGCGCGGTAGGTTTTAGCGCTCCCGGTTGATTTTTTTTCGATATACCTATTTGAAACCATTTGAAACCCTTGAAAAAAAAAACAAGCAAGAAAAAAAAGTATTGGAAGCTGCTGAAGCACAGTGCCATTCACTTGGTGGTATGGGTGCGTGCGATGTGAGAAATCATCGTATGTGCGAAGTGGAGCATCTATTTGATTGTACACAACCCTACGCTCGATGAACCTCCTCTTGTTTGTACACTTATTAGAGATGAAGTATCCAGAGTGGGTTTTTACACAGAGCACGAACGCACGTGCGGGTTCATCGCAAAGAAATGCCTTGATCTCTAAACTAAATATCTTTCCCTTTGCACGCAACCCATCCTGCAAGAGATGGCACAATTCATCGACAAAAGGTAAAAGAAATACATCTGCACATTCTGGCTTAGTGTCACCGTGGTAGCAGCCTATAATAAAGGCGCCACTGTTTGGTATGTTTTCTTCTTTGCATAAAATAGGCCATAACTGGCTTCTGAAGTTGTATGTTAAAGGCAGACCATCAACAACAAACATATGCTTAACAAACGATGGCACAGCTGAAATATGGACAGGCAGCAGCCGGGTGCTTATTCCTATATACACATATTTTCCAGGAAGTACAGTCACAATGTCAGGAGTTCTGCATGTAGACAGGAGTCTTGCATCAGAAGGTAAATCTATAGAACAACTTTCGCAATGATGTGCCTTCAACTTGTTGATAAGTTGGGTCACAGCTATATGTGTCACAATGTTTTGACATGCCCAACAAGCCAAAACATGTGCGATGTTTTCACCACTGCCATTCTGCTGGTTATCTACACAAACTGATCACTATAACCAGCTTCATCGCCAAATGTTTCGCATGGCGAAGAGAAATGCATCATGCAGGGTGATGAACATTCAGAACCACTGCTGCAATTTATTGTGTACACTGGGAAGACATCAGTTGGATGCCATGCATTCAATGAGCTAATACGACTTTCTTCTGAAGTAGGCCACTTCGAGCATCCTGGCTGTGGATTAACAGACGCGAAGCCCCATATACCCCCATTGCATGTTTGCTGACAAGCTGTCTCTCCACCAATCTCAAGGCTCACTACCTGAAGCTGCTCCTTATCAGCTAGTTATCTCACACGCCGGCGTTTCTGCCAGCGCGAAAGTTCATCAAAATCGTTTTTTTTTTCGCTCACCACTTATTTTGCAAATGTCAAACACGTACGATCACTTGGCCAAGTTGCCTTCACGCTCTAGGCTAGTCACAAAGGCAGGTGTCCTGCAAGAAAAAAAATATGAGTTTTTTATAGAACAGTACCAATTCACACAGCAATTTCGTTTAATTCTGACGCCGCTTTGCTTTTTATTTTTGCTTTGCAAAATGGCATATAAGTGTCCATGCAATCAGTCAGTGTGACTCGGATATACACATGCAGTTCCCAGACCGTCAACATGACCTGGTTGAGGATACATGACATAAATGGCAAACTAATGAAAGCGAACGAGATATTTTGTGCTTATACCTATAATCACAGCACCAGCTTAATTTCAAGCACCCATCGACCATGCGGAAACAACGCAGTGACTCAGCGAAAGGTGGTTCCAGATATAATAATGTCAGAATGAATAGCCGATCCTAACGGCATTGAATGATCCTGCATAAACCAAAACGTAATCTTAAATTGGAGAGCCTATTAGGTTAATCTAGTCTGCGAAAAATCGAGTTGGTACAGCGCGTAAGCTGAGCAAAGTGTTGGGGCAGCTGTGACCCACATCATAGGCGCCACAATCCACTTCACGTGGATATAACTGCTGAGCCACCTGCAGAATGGGAATGGTGTGCAGGGCACGCGCATTATACCCCGATGAAATTAAACATCTGCTTAACGGAGCCTTCGTGTGTTTGTATGTCACAGTAGCGTGTAGGGGGGGGGGGGGGGGGGGCGTTGCTCAAATACAGTTCTGCCAGATGTGCCGCATCGCAAAAATGAATGGAATAAGCTCAAGATGCCGCGGCATAACATCATTGGTTTACAGGGCAGCCAACCCAGTCAGCAGTTTTAGTTGCCAAAGCTTGCGCACAGACAAGGGGGTTCAGTGCTCTTTGTAAGCCATAAGTCAATTTGCGACACGTCATTATCTTATTAAACTTTCAGTATAATGTGCGTAATACAAACCGTGCCAAGCCCGCGTCACAGGAGTGTCACGCCCAGCGAAGACACCCATATCTACTCGCTTCACTGTGAGGATCCCTTTGAGGACGACTTTCAACTTGTGTGGAGCCCCAAGCTGGAGAGAAGGAACACGACAAACTCATCACCGAGTATTGAAACTGTAAAAGCTGCACGAAGCCCCAGTGCCAAGAACGTCCTTTTTGCCTGTGCGCTCCCCAGCGTCAGTATGAAGCGGCTTAACAGGCAATCTGTCTCGATGGTACTGGAGGCCTTGATGCCAAAGGAAATCACTTACACAACAGTGAACACGCGCTAAAATGTACTCGCGGTTGATGTTCTGCATGGATGTCCTCTAAGCACTCTAGGCAAAGCAACAAATTTTGAAGGCATGCAGGTGCACTCTAGAATCCTTCTGGCCACTGATGTCATGACAGATGCACTTGGCAGATCAGATGTCATGACAGAGACTTGGCAGCAGCGGGGGCAGCCCGACAAGCTTCTGAAGCTACTTTGTGTATTTTCAGCTTGAACCACTGTTTCAACTGCTGCTTACGGCACGCTGTGATATCAGCAAGTGCAAGGCTCACCTACAGTGACTACGTGTGACTGCCAGTTACGTCACGCCCACCAGGTGGCAGAACAAGCCACATAAAGGCCTGTATCTTTGATCTGGAACCACTTGGCAGCAGCGGGTGTAGCCCGACAACCTTCTGAAGCTACTTTCTATATTTTCAGGTTAGGATCATTTTCCACAATTAATACAGAAAACACTGTGATTTCTGCTTCAACTGCTGCCGATACCAGTGCTTGTGTGTTCTCTTGCATTGTGCATGTTATGGCTGATTCCGCCAAATTTGGTGAGGAGCTTAGGAAGGAAATGTCAGATTTCAAATCTAAATTGGAACGCGAAGTCAGAAAAGAACTTAGAGAGCTGAAGGCAAGTCTCGACTTCTGTCATGCCGAACTCGAAAAGGTCAAGCATGAAAAAGATGAAATCGCGAAAGAAAACAAGGAGCTCAAGGCAATTAAGACGAAACTTGCCAGCGATTGCTCAACGCTATCAAAGCAAGCTGCTCAACTCGAGAACCGTGTTACTGTGTCTGAGCAGTACTCAAGAAACCGCAATCACCCTTGACTGAAGGTGAAAGCCTTCCTAACGTTTTGCACAAAGTCGGTCTGGTCCTGAGTGAACCTATCATGGAAACAGACATTGAAGTGTACCATCGTGTGCCTACAAGAAATGCTGATGCCACCCCAAACATAATCGTGCAGTTTAAGAGCCATACCAAACGTGATTCAATCCTACAAAAAGCAAAAAAGTCACGCCTGTCAACTCAGCAACTGGGTTTTTCCCCTGGTTCACCACTGTATGTTAACGAGCACCTTTGCCCAATGCTGAGGCATCTTCTCGGCATGGCGCTTGCACAAGAGACTGAAAAACTTGCGATTTGTTTGCTCAAGCAGCGGCAAGATTTAGGCCAGGAAAGATGAAACGTCACCGATTGTGCACATTCGCAGTGAGCGTGATCTAGAACGGAATAACTAGTTTGCGCTGACTACACATATTTTTTGTTACTCAGTGCGTTTGCAATGGCTGTGTCCCCAGAATACGTTAACAATGCATTTCGCCTTTCTAAAACCCTTTCACATGTTTTCACTTGCATGTGCGGTCCCTAAGA
Source organism: Dermacentor silvarum (assembly GCF_013339745.2). Classification (NCBI taxonomy): domain Eukaryota; kingdom Metazoa; phylum Arthropoda; class Arachnida; order Ixodida; family Ixodidae; genus Dermacentor; species Dermacentor silvarum. The sequence continues at coordinate 97,722,660 of NC_051158.1, forward strand.
AACAAGGAGGACGAACTGTCAGTTTTCTTAGATGAATGTGTTTTCAATTTCGACATGATAATGTTTACAGAGACATGGTGTTCTGTAAATACTGAAAATTTCAACCGCAAAAGTTATCAAAGCTTCTTTCTTAATAGGCAACATAAGCTAGGGGGCGGTTTAGAAGTTCTCGTGAAACGTGAGCTAGAATGTGAAATAGATACCGAGTTTTCCATTATATCCGAGGACATAGAATGTTTGACATTATTATGCCGCGGATATGTTTTCACTGTGATGCATCGCCCACAGAAGGCACAAATCCAACATTTCATTAAATACCTTGAAAAGCTTCTAAATTATGGTAATTCGAAAAACGCGAAACTAATTCTTGGCGGAGACCTAAATATTGATATCTTAAAATCTTGCCGCATTAAAGTAACACTTTTTTTCAGCAGTAGACTCATCAGGTCACGCTATCATAACAGATACGGAAACGCGCGTTACATCCCACACAGAGACACTCATCGACCTCTTCTTTACAAATATACATACAGAAAGTTTGACAACTGGTGTCCTGCATTGTGATATCAGCGACCACTTACCGATTTATTTGTTTATCAGGGGTGAAGACAATCTTGCATATGCGCAAGTGAACGATGTAAAGACGGTACAAAATATCGTACCTACAACTTTAAGCGCCTTCTACGCATGCCTTGAAAAAGAAACTTGGACTTACGTTTGCGATTCTTTAACAGCCGACGCCGCATACGAGGCTTTCATTTCGGCTTTCAAACGTATTTATTTCGAACATTTTAAGGAAAAAATAATGCGAAAATGCAACAAATACCGCAAACCGTGGATCAACCGCGAGTGCCTGCGCAGAATAAAAAAGAAAGCAATATTATACCAGGTCACCAGAGGATCTCGATATTTGTAAAAAATATCGTAATAAGCTTAACACCTTTCTAAAAAAATGAAAAGCGCTGTTTTCTGCACGATCAATTTAGTAAGGGGCAATGTAGAGATAGTGCGCAGATGTGGAATAAGCTGAACAGTTTGCTAAATCGCACACCGGTCTCGGCAACAGTCACAGAGCTAAACCATCAAGGTCATCGTATTGAGGGATTCGAGCTTGCTGAACAATTTAATACGTTTGTAAGAGATGTGCCAGGTCCGCAAAGTTCCAGTAGGACAAAACATGCCATAAATAGGAACCCTTCTAGCATGTATCTCGAACCAACCAATGAGGCCGAAATATGTGCTATGTTTAACTCTTTTAAAAACAGCAAACACGGGTTATTGATGGTATTTAGATAGCTCCAGTTAAACACGTGGTTGAAATAATAGCCCCAATATTGGCTTATGTATATAACTTATCAATATTTTCAGGTCACTTTCCAAAACTAATGTAAGTAGCTAAAGTCAGCATGATTTTTAAAAGTGGTGACAGAAATGACATGGCTAACTATAGGCCAATTTCGATTCTACCCATTTTTTCCAAGGGCTTCGAAAAGATAATTTATAAGCGAGTAGTGAAGTTTTGCGTGAAATTTAACTTGATTACTTCATCTCAGTATGGCTTCCTACCTAACAGGTCCACAGAAATAGCTCTCCTAAAGCAAAAAGAATTAATTCTTGAGTCCATTGAAAACAAAGAATTTTGCATCGGTGTATTTGTAGACTACTCGAAGGCGTTCGATCGGATCAACCATGAAATACTTTTGGAAAAACTGGAATTATATGGTATTCGTGGAATCGCAGTGCTCCTCCTGAAAACGTACCTAAAATATCGATGCCAGCGTGTGGTGATAGGCAACCACGTGTCTACTGGCCAGAATATAACCACAGGAGTCCCGCAGGGAAGTATCATGGGCCCATTATTGTTCTTGCTATATAATAATGATATAACAACTATGAGCAACGATCCAAGTTATATTTTGTATGCAGATGACACAAGCCTGCTATTTAAAAGCAGCGACATGCAACACCTGATTGGTTATTAACGAAACTATGGAAAAACTTAGTACATGGAGCGCTGCAAATTGCCTGTTAATAAATTCTCCCAAAACAAAAGCTGTGCTGTTCCATGCGCGTCAAAGTTCGCTTATTGTACAACCAGTGATAAAGTTCGAAAACTGAAACATTGAAATAGTTGATACTGTAAAAACACTAGGAATACTTTTCAATACAAACATGAGCTGGGATCCTCACGGTAGCTCAGTTATGTCTCGCCTAAATAGGTGTGTTGGTGTTCTAGCAAAGTTTCGCTCATACCTTCCCGTATCCTTAAAATTGTTAATTTACAACACACTGTTCTTATCACATCTTAACTATTGTTTCGTGGTTTGGGGAAGTACCACATCGTGTAACATTAGCAAACTGCATGTGCTACAAAAGAAGGCGTTATGCCATATCGCTAGTGCTGATTACAATGCACACACTGCTGAACTGTTTCGTCAGTTTAAAATTGTTCCCGTGCCCAAACTTTACGAGTATTTTCTATGCATGAGATACAAAAAATCTGTATATAACTGCGAGCACACATTTCTTAGCATATTATCGCTGAAAACGAATACTATTGTGTATCCATTCCGCAGTAAAGAGAATTGGCACGTGCCATTTTGTCGTACTCAGCATGTGCGGTAAATGTTACGTCATGCACTTGCAGTTCTGTTAAACAGACTAATTTTACAAAACATTCATGCGAAAATGTGCAGCATACGTAACATACGAGAGTATTTCATTCCATGATGTCAGTACTTTTTTCCACTGATGCTACTGTTTTTATGTATTTATAATTATTGTCAAGCTGTTCGTATTATATTACACGTATAACACTAGAGGTTGACCTGCAATGATAAACAGTTAAAATGCCTTGTTAGTGTAGCCATTTTTGTATGCCTTGTAAAGGGGGCTCAGGTGCTTCTCAAGTGAATTCATTTGCACTTTTTTCCCGAGAATTCCCGCATTGTGATAATGCAAAGAAACTTCAACTTCAATGTACGACGTCCGCTTGGCTACTCCTGCAATGACTTTCCGATTCTTTTTAAGCAAGCAATTTATCATTACTTCATCGGCGCCCATGTTCGTCTACCTTTCTGTTGCACCGTCCCGTTGCGCGCTTCGTCAAGATGGTTCTCATATCATCGTCGATGTTGACCACCTGTGCGATTCACGATACTTGAAGATTGTGCTCAAGGGCAATTATTGGTTTTCATACCTAGCGTACGACAGCAGACTAGGTTTGGTAATATTGATGAATGATTAATTGATTAAATGTATCCCGCAAAACGAGTAATCTTCATCGATGTCCACTATTCATTCAATCGGCTTAATCGATTAGGCCTGCTCGATTAACATCTGAGGGATTACGACAGGAGTGGCGCGACAATTTTTGAAATCGTACTGGAATGGCGGTGCGTTAGCAGTGACTGTGCGGCTCTGGTAGAGTGGCTCTCAACTGTTTTTTTTTTTGCAACTATGCTGTTTTACGTGCCAGAACCAAGATTTGATTATGAGACCCGCCGTAGTGGGGGACTCCAGAATAATTTGGACCACCTGTGGTTCTTTAACATTCACCTAAATCTCAGTGCAGGGCGGTTTTTGCATTTCGCCCCTATCGAAGTGTAGACGCCGTGGCCGGGATTTTATCCCGCGAACTGGTGCTTAGCAGCCCAACACTATAGCCGCTAAGCAACCACGACGGGTCACTGTTTTCTGAGTCTCGGGTGATGCCAAGCCGAATGCTTCCACTCTCTTCTTCCACACCACACACGCCACCACGCCGTGCGAAGCCGGAGGCTTGAAATGCGCTCACAATTCAAGGCAGACTAATAGCAACCAAGTCGTTGGTCGCCGTGCCACTCCTAGTCCACTAAAGACGTGGCATAGCATGCGCGCCGCTTTGGAGCATGTATTTTGACATAGCAATGGAGTTTATGTTGATTTCAGCAAATATATCGCGTCCGTGCATTTATTCTTGCATGCGGGTGGTGTGGCTTTAAAGGAAGGTGTCAGTTTCACCCTAACATCCCAGCAAATTGACATTCCTTCGCCCTGTAGAAAAGACCACGTGGTTTAAAATCTTTTGAATTTAAAACCAAGGGAAAGGTGAAGTCCAATTTCATTTGGACTTCACCTTTCCCTTTTGACATTTTTCTTATTTCGTCTTTAACTCTAGAGTACGAGGGTTCACTAGTGCCATGTATCTTATTTAATTCTGCATCAAGTGCCATTTTATAGCATGTATTGTTTATCTTTGCAAAATCCACTAGTGCCAACTATATTTTGTCTTGAACAAGTTAAAGATTATCTTTTATCAAACATACACTTGTGTTTTAAACTTGGTTCTACTTCCCAAACAACGAATTAGGGTCCTAGAAAAGTAGATAACAGTGTTTCAACCTTTTTAAATGTGCCCGGCAAAAATTTCATTTGCCCGGCAAAAATACGTTAATCGAGTAAACGAATCAATAGACCATCCCTAGGGCAGATCCACTATAGACATCCCGTACGGTTTTCAAGCGAAACTTGTACTGCCTCAAAAGTGTCGGCGACGGCGGCGGCGGTGGTGGTGGTGTCACGCTAAAACCCTATCGAAAACCTGCTGATAACTCTCATCTCCTTCACTTGGTATATAACAAAATTGGCATGGAAGGGTACGAATGTATAAATAACATGACTGATACGTCATGACATCAATAACATCACATGCTCGTCAGTTCCGTCAGAATTAACGATAATAAAATCACGTGTGACGCTTACTGGCATTGGATATGCACGTATCAGCCACGGTTATGCGGGTTATGCCAGGGATAACAAAGAAAGAAAGAGGTAAGAAAAGAAAGAAAGAAATGAGAGAAGAAAGAACGAAGGAAAGAAAGAAAAAAATCACGTGTGGCACATACGCGCATTGGATATGCGGGTAGGAGCGAGGGATTAGCGGGTATGAGCCAGGGACAAGAAAGAGTGAAGGAAGGAAAAAAAGAAAGGAAGGAAGCAAGGAAGAAAGAAAGAAGGAAAGAAAGAAAACCCGGCTGATACTAGTGTAGAGCAGCTGCGGGGAAAGCTGCGCCGGCGCCGGATCACGTGACGCGCGCAACCAATCAGAGTCGTTTGGTGTGTCGCGGGTAGGGAAAGAGGGTTGGCGCGCGCTTCGCCGGGCTTTCCTCGCCTCAGATTAGTTTCAGCGACCGGATGGGAAGGCCTCGCGTGGTACGTTCCGCCCAGGAGCAGGCTACGTTCGAACAACGGCACCACGTACTCGCTCGGTAAAGTGCTCGTCGTCGACGTGCCGTTTCTAGCGTGAGGGCTTCCGAAGCCCAGCCGAAACGCCAGCGAAGAGCCACTGACCCCGAGTTAGGGGAGCACAATGTTGAGGGCAAACGTCAGCGAAGAGCCGCCGACCCTGAGATTAGGGCAAAGGAAGCGGTACGCCTGCGATACTGTCGCCTTGCCCTCCAGGGACCCGACAACGGTGGTGCACGCCTCGTAACTAGAGGAAAATAGTAGGTGATGTACACACACGAGAAGCTTCGCTTACCCCCATTTTTTCGATTGAGAAGGGCTGGTGATTTTGTTTGGAAAGACGCCGGCGTAATGAGGCTAAAAGTACGATAAAAAGCACAAAGCGGGGTAAGTAGGCGAAGAATACAAATAGTAATAATTGAGCAATCATAAGTGAATACAATGTACAATGGCAAACTTTTATTTTGTGGAATGCTTAGCAGCAATATCTTGGGTAATTTTTAACGATATGCCATCAGGGAGTCAATAATAACTTGATAAAAGATAACCACTATCGACAACTTGAAATCAGGTTTTTTATCGCATTTAACGGAAATATAAAGTAATGTAGACATAACTGTCATGCCTGAAGGAAGCCCACAATGGCGATGTGACACGCGCCAGTCGCAGGTCTATCATTATCGTGACCAGCAACCACGCTTAGCCTACAGTTATGGCAGAACATGAGTGCGGAGCCTGAACCAGCTGGCGAGCCCAGCCCAGGTTAGCCGCACATACTCTAAATCAAATAATGTCAGAATAGTCTGAATATGTGCGCGAGAACGCTGCTTATTCGTATTCATTGAAGTGTATGACATTGTCCTATTGAGCAACAATGGAGAGGAATTACAACAAATGATTGAGGACCTTAATCGAGAAAGTGCAAGAATTGGGTTGAAGATGAATATGCAGAAGACAAAGATATGTTCAATAGCCTGGCAAGGGAACAAGAATTCAGGATCGCCAGTCAGCCTCTAGAGTCTGTAAAGGAATATGTTTATCTAGGTCAATTACTCACAGGGGACCCTGATCGTGAGAAAGAAATTTACAGAAATAAAATTGGGTTGGAGTGCATACGGCAGGCATTGCCAAATCCTGACTGGGAGCTTACCACTGTCGTTGAAAAGAAATGTGTACAATCATTGCATACTACCGGTGTTAACATATGGGGCAGAAACTTGGAGGTTAACAAAGAAGCTCGAGAACAAGTTAAGGACCGCACAAAGAGCGATGGAACGAAAAATCTTAGGAGTAACGTTAAGAGACAGGAAGAGAGCGGTGTGGATCGAGAGAACAAATGGGGGTAGACGATATTCTAGTTGACATTAAGAGGAAGAAATGGAGCTGGGCAGGCCATGTAATGCGTAGGATGGATAACCGGTGGACCATTAGGGTTACAGAATGGATACCAAGAGAAGGGAAGCGCAGTCGAGGACGGCAGAAAGTCAGGTGGAATGATGAGGTTAGGAAATTCGCAGGCGCAAGTTGGAATACGCTAGCGCAAGACAGGGGCAATTGGAGATCGTAGGGAGAGGCCTTCGTCCTGCAGTGGACATAAATATAGGCTGATGATGATGATGATGATTGCTATAGCACGGCATTCACGCTGACCTTCTATCCAAATTTCTCAGCCGGTAAAATCACACGTAGAAAACTGTCACGCTGCAATTTGTTGGAAAATATTGGCTATTTCTGTCTAGTAAGTAGTAACATGCCAGAAACTAGAGGAGGATTCGATCTTACGACGTTCAGATTAAAAGACCGGTGTTCTACCCCTGCTCCACGCCACCACGCTTCAGGTGCAAATGCACCTGAACTGTGTTCAAGTTCAGGTGCACCACCATACTAGTCCAGGTGCAACCAAATTAGGATGGCCCACTAAGCTTCAACAAAGTACTCTCTCACCAACAGGAATTGGCCTCCCTGAGGCAGTATTCGGCCACTACATCCCTCATGACTATGCAATTAACCCATGGCCCTCAATCCCCAGTGGCTGCGGAGCACCTAACCAAGGCGGCGGCCATACCTGCGACGCGGCAGAGGGTGCTAAGATTCTCGGAGTTGGGACAGGCCGCCACTGGAAACGAAACCTGGCAACGTTCAACACACGCACCCTCTCGAGTGAGGCTAGCTTTGCAGGGCTATTTGAGGAATTATCAGGGATTGCCTGGGACATCATTGTCCTTAGTGAGGTTAGAAGAACTCGTGAAGCCTATACAATGCTGACTAACGGCCACGTCCTCTGGTACAGAGGTCTTCCAGATAAGAGAGAATTCGGGGTAGGATTTCTAGTCCATAAGGACATAGCGGGTAACATTGATGAATTCTACAGCATTAATGAGAGGGTAGCAGTCGTCGTAATAAAGCTGAATAGAACGTATCGAATGAAGGTAGTGCAAGCAACGAAATAGAACAGTTTTATGAAGAAGGTAAATTAGCGATTAGAAAGGTGCAAACTCAGTTTACTGTACTCAATGGCAACTTCAATGCAAAAGTGGGGGGAAAGCAGGCTTGTGAGCAAAATTGGCAACTAAGGCATCGATTATTGGAACACTAGAAGAGAGATGTTAGTAGAATTCGCGGAAAGGAATAGGCTCCGAATAAAGAATACCTTCTTCAAGAAGCGCAGCAACAACAAGTGGACCTGGAAAATCCCTAATCGAGAAACGAGAAATGAAATAGATTTTATACTCTCTGCCAATCCCAGCATAGTGCAAGATGTAGAAGTGTTAGGTAAGGTAAAGTGCAGTGACCATAAGTTGGTCAGGTCTAGGGATTTCTCCGAACTTGAAGAGAGAAAGAGTAAAATTAGTCAAGAAAAAACAGGCCAACCTAGATGCAGTAAGGGTAAAAGCCGACCAATTCAGGTCGATGCTCGCAAACAAATATGCAGCTTTAGAAGAGAAATATAAAGATAACTTAGCGGTAATGAATGAAACCGTAAACAGACTGATCTCAGAAGCAGCAATTAAAGTGGGAGGTAAGGCACCAAGGCAACCAGTAGGTAAGCTCTCCCAAGTAACAAAGGACCTAATAAAGAAACGACAAAGCATGAAAGTGTCAATCACAAGCGATCAGATAGAATTCGCTGAACTGTCGAAACTGATCAACAAGAAGAAAGTAAGGGCTATTCGTAATTATAACTTGGAAAAGATTCAGGAAGCAGTAAAATATGGACGCCGCATGAAATGCAGCGTCCAGTGAGAAGAAAACTTGGCATAGGACAAGGCGAGATGTATGCAGTGAAAGATAAGCAGGGTAATATCATCAACAATTTCAATGACATTGTAATAGCAGCGGAAGTATTCTATACTGACCTGTACAACACCCAGAGCAGCCAAGCTACATTCATTTGAAGTAGTGATGAACAGGATACAGAGGCTCATTCTATAACTAGCGATGAAGTTAGAAGTGCCTTGCAAGACATGACCAAGGGAAAAGCTGCTGGAGAAGATGGAATAATAGCCGACTTAATCAAAGATTGAGGAGATATGCTTGAAAAGCTTGCGGTCCTTTATAGGAAATGCCTCATGACTTCAAGTGTACCTGAAAGCTGGTAGAATGCTAACATAATACTTATCCATCAGAAGGGAGACGTTAAAGAGTTGAAGAATAATAGACCCATTAGCTTGCTTTCAGTATTATATAAAATATTCACCAAGATAATTTCCAATATAATCAGGGCAACACTTGACTTCAGCCAACCAAGAGAACAGGCTGGCTTCAGGAAGGGATATTCTACGATGGATCATATGCATGTCATCAATCAGGTAATCGAGAAATCTGCGGAGTACAATCAACCTCTCTACATGGCTTTCATAGATTATGAAAAGGCATTTGATTCAGTAGAGATACCAGCAGTCATAGAGGCACTGCGTAATCAAGGAGTACAGGAGGCATACGTGAATATCTTGGGGAAATACCTACAAAGATTCCACAGCTGCCTTGGGTCTCCACAAGAAAAGTAGAAAGTTACCTATCAAGAAAGGGGTCAGGCAAGGAGACACAATCTCTCCGATGCTATTCACTGCATGCTTAGAAGAAGTATTCAAGCTCTTAGACTGGGAAGGCTTAGGACTGAGGATCAACGACGAATGTATCAGCAACCTTCGGTTTGCAGATGACATTGTCCTATTCAGCAACAAGAGAAGGTAAGCGCAGTCTAGGACGGCAGAAAACTGGGGGGGGGGGGGGGGGGGGGGGGTCATGAAGTGAGGAAATTTGCAGGTGCAAATTGGAATCAGCGCAAGACAGGGGCTGCAGATCAGCGCTGCAGATTGCAGCGAGAGGCCTTCGTCCTGCAGTGGACATAAATATAGGCTGATGATGAGCATGATGAAGTAGTAGCTAACAAATCCTTAGTAACCTCAGATTATCTGTTCATTCCTATTCGAGCAGTAACGCATATTCAATATAGAACATCTCTACAGAACAAGCCAACTTTCTAGTACACCAACCCTGCGATAGCAATGACAAGGCAAAGCATCTGACATACGGAAATGTGACGGCTCATTTTCTGGGTGGACGTGCGTTCTTTTTACATTTTTGGCCCGTGAGTTTCCGTGAAGAGCGGTTAGAGTGAGATCTCGCATGACCTCACTCTTATGACAGGCTAAGTTCCATGTGTGTACGCTCGACGTTTTCTGCCTGAATGAGTAGTGCTCGCGGTATGTAGCTGCTGAACGCTTCGTTTAACAATGGCGTCTACGACGTCGATAGGGCCAGCACTTTTGCAGGAAAAAGCATTTTGTAGCTCTAAAACATAGTACTGCGCTTGAGTGCGTTGCTGATATTTTTTATAGGAAAAAGAATTCAGCGTTTCTACATACTGAAACTGTCGCCTAACATTATGAAAACAAGGACAGCTTAAATTTCTTTTTTTAATGACGCCACAGATGTGCATCCTGCCAGAACGCATGTGTTTTTGCGGACTAGAAAAGGAAGTGTGCCGCTGTGAACACTGCTCTCGGATTCACCCCTGCTGCTTCATACTGCAAAGTTGCCCGCTTTATCAGGCAAGTAGCAGTCCAAATTTGTGCGTGAAACATGCTACGATAATGTGTTCAAGCCTAAGCAGGCATATTTTGCCGTGGGATCAAATCCCGGCCACTGCGGTCGCATTTTGGTGGGGGCGAAATGCCAAAACACCCGTGTACTTACATTTAGGTGCACGTTAAAAACCCCAGGTGGTCGCCACTATGGCGACCACTGATAATGGTAACTGATAGCTGATAATGAGGCATGCCAGTATGGCGTGCGTCAATATCAGATCGTGGTTATGGCACGTAAAACCCCATAAATAGTTAATAATAATTATTATTTTGCTGGTTCTCGAACGACGGTTTGCGCAGATTCTGGCTTAGCTATGTTTTGTTTGTATATAAGTACGCGTCTGAGAAAACGGTGCAACCTACCACGGCACCCCAAAATGAATATTCGTGAAAAGCAGCTTGTGACTAAACTCGGGTAACATTGGATGATGGCGCGAATGGACGGCGACGCCACACTGGTGTAGTACAAACCAAAAACTTGCGATGGCTTAAGTAGCCACGATATGAATAAGGGAGTTTAACGTCCCGAAACCGTACAGTAGGTTTCGATGAGTACTTTAGTGCGCGAGCTCAGATTATTTTGTACTCGTCGGGTTCCATAAAGTAGACTGGAAAGTAAGCACACGGGCGTTCTTTGCATTTTGCCTCCATCGAAAAGCGGCTCTCTCGTCCGGTAATGGAACCCGTGACCTTTTGCTCAGCAGCGGAACGTCATAGCCACTGAGCCAACGTGGCTGGTATAAGAAAAAATAATGTTGTTGCAAAGACATTTGTCAGTTGCTATAAGTAACTCTGAACGAAGGTATCGACAAAGAGTGATGTTCTCCAGATGAGTACAAACTAAATACGTGTGGTCCCGTTGTTATAGAGAAGCGGTTATGTTGATTTTGAGTTCGGACGTCGGGGCAATTTGTCGCCAACCCAGCAGGGCCGGATGTAGCCAGATTTTACAGCGAAGCTGTTAAGGGTTCACTCTTCATTGGTCGCGTCCGGCAATAGAAAAAAAAACTCTCATTGGCCGTATGCTGTATGTGCGAGTGAAAGCGCGCTTTCACGGGGAGCGAACGCACGGCGGAGAGCAAACCAAAGTCTAGGTGGCGTTGAGTAAACACGACTTCGCAGTGGAAGGGGAGCGATGAGCGAGGAGGGCATCGAGGCACCCTAGACTGCGCGTGTGCGTGCCCACTCTCCCACTGCGGCGCATGCGCGCAGCCATGCCGGCCTCTGCCGCCTGTGCTGCCGACTTTCTCTGGGCTCTCGCCCGCCTCGCCCCTAACAGTGTCGACAACGGTGTTTAGCCGTTCCGTCACGTAGCCAGCGTTTTGACAGCGGTTGTGTGCAGTGACACAAACAACGCGCGCAACTGTTGTCGACGGCGGCGGCGTTTTGCCCGCGTTCGCACCGAACGCGGGCAAAACGAAGAACGTGCCAACCTTTGCCGTACACCCTACGGCGGTGTACCGTAGCGACCATAAGGCCATGGTCCCTGTGGTCACTAAATAAATGAAAACCACCGGATCATATATATTTCACATTCTTTAATAGTTAAAATAACCAATTACACCATCACAACTTAAGTCATAATTAGAAATACGTAATTCCCACCACAGTACAGCTTCGCTGGTCTTCCATCTCCACCCCAGTGGAAGGGCTGACAGTTTTTTGTGTGCCGAATTTGACGAATTATACAAATGTCTGCGGCTAAACTATGAATAGTCACTTGTGGCATAGACGATGACTGTGTGTGTCCAATTTCAATGAAAAGCGTGATGGCAGCTCAGTCGATATGTGATGCATAAGTTACAGCATCACACACGTGCTTAAGACAAAATGCAAAGTAGTGTGTTCGATACGCTATGTAAGAAGTACACAAGGATCTAGCGCAACGTACACCGAGAAGTATGCCCGCACCGGTTGTTGGGCGAACGCAAAATAAAATGTAATATAAAAGCTTGCTGTGCTGCAGGCGCCAGGTAAAAAATGGTGCATCACTATAGAAAATAAAACGTGAAGGAAGACTAGAGTAGTGCCACCAAACGTCGCCTAGATGCCGCACACACATAGATGCGACGCTTACTTTTAAATACTACTTTGCGAGTGCCGTTCAAGCAGAATATAACACAGCAAGTAGGTCGTGTAAATAATAGAGACTTCCCGGGACTAAAGAGCACGGTGATTGCCCTTCAGAAGAAACGGCGTTCAGTACTGCAGTACTGCACTGTTAGCACGGTAACGTTTATGTTAGCCGATAATTGCGAGTAACTTATAACATAAAGGTTACTCGGTGACTAAAAAAATTTGACCTTTGTGTTTTTGTGAATTTCCGTCGCGGCTAGAGGTTACATTTGCCGAAGCGTCTATTTTAAAGGTTACTGCAACGCCAAATGTCTTGTAACCTTTAGGTTGTAACCTCTAAACGAGTTGGCATTCGTGGCTTAGGGGACCTACAGTATGGATTGGAAGTTTACTTATTATTGTGTCGTATTGCGATCCTGATGTGGTGTTTTTAGTCGGGAATAACCTATACGATATGTTGTGCGGCCGAGGGAATGAGGCAGGTTGGACTAAATTAATATTTTATTGACACCAGTAGGGATCTTTGGTTTCGCAATGTAAACAAAATTAAATCTTGCACCAGCGTATGCTCAAGAGAGACAGCAGCAATTCATTCGTCACTGATCTTTACTGCATACGTGCCATTATAATCTAAAAGGAAGCAACAGAAACAGTGAACATACATCGGAGAATATTGTGGCAAACGATGTTGTGGCTTGAATTATCACTACGGTTCAATGTGATGGAAAGCTCCCCGCTGCCGCTGCATGCATTTTAGGCTGTGGTATAAAACATAGACTTGTGTACCTGCACGAAAAACTAAAAGCGGATGCATTTTGGTGATTGAATGTATACTTGTACCCAATATTTTTTTTATTATTTCCTTGTGTATCAATGGATATTCGCGTTGGTTTTATATTCTCCTGAAACGCGACACCCACTAACAGCAGGTGCACACTGAAGGTCGCACGTGGGCGCACGCTAGAGTACTGTAAAATCTCGACGACCGACAGAATCAAAGCGTAGAGCAGGTCGAATAACTAATCTGCAGGGCGAGAAAGATGCTTCGTAATCAGACTTACTTGTACCCTGCAACTGAGGCCACAGCGCTTTCTTTTTCTTATTTTCTTTCGCTTTTTATATTTTTCACGCATTAGAGGGAGTGGTTCCTAAATTACAGCAAATGTTGGGTTCATTAGAGAACGCCAGACACGCACCAATTTTGCCCGATCACTAACACGCGAGAAAGACACCGTTTCATTCACATGACAGCGGCCGACAGCCGCTCCAGTAAGGTATCGTAGAGAGATGAACGTGCGCTCGCGGTGGGAGGCCACAATGGCGGCCGGACAAATGAGCAGGGAGAAAACATACAAATACAAACGAACAGCAACATCTTGAAACATTAGAATACTAGCGTCTTGATATAAATATGGTCCTGTGATACTTTGACGGAACTATAGTTTGATTATTAGCTTTAGTTGCCCTAGATGCGGGGCGTAATCAAACGCGCTTCAGCTTCAGCCAAACATGAGCGCTGTCATATCTCCTTCGCATTGCGCAGCTCTCGCGATGCATGCCGGGAAGAGTATCGCCGGTGGTGTCATTTTGAAACGGTCGTGTCGCGCTTTGTTTCATCGCTTTAAGCACGTTTTTCCGCTCTCGGATTTGGTGGCGTGCGCTTACCAAGCGTGTTGTGTGTCTGAGTCACTCGTGACGGGTGGTACAGTTACTAAAAAGACACCTAAAGGTGCGCGCGCCGCTGAAAAGAAGCCATGACGCCGGGCGTGGAGCAGGGACATGTTTGGCGTGCTACGTGGCCGCTGCGACGAGACAGATTGCCGATGGCAAATGGTAAAAGTTCTTCGCTTACCTCGCTTACCTAGCATCGTTTGTGTTGTGACTGCTGTAATGAATGCCGAAGACAGCAATAAATGTGACCTAGGTGAGCAATGCTTCCTGTTCAACTATTTATTTGCTGGTGTGTGTCTGTCCTAAATTTCACCGTCAATTCAAGCTCATGCTCGCACTGTTCAGTTTTATTTAAGTAAACTACTTGCTCGTTTCATAAACACTGCTGTTTTAATATTAACACGAAAGTGTTTTATGCCGGGGTCCACCAAGACTTCACTGACGTATTTCCGTCACGGAAATACGTCATAGAACATAATACAAAGAAAGAAACCAGAAGAAAAAGTTCCACAAACATGCAAAATTTGGAAATCGAACCCACGACCTCTCGGTCCGCGACGATAGATCGCCGAGCGTTTAACCCATTGCGCCACAAACGCATTTGCAGAGAGCTACACAGACGCGCCTTATATATCTAACACTCCTCCGTGTACCCGCGCTCTTGATCGGGGCGGTGCCGCCGCCTACGAGCAGAAAAGAGAAGTACTGCATTATGACACTAACGCGCACCGACAGTGAACGCTTCGGTGGTCTCAGCACTACGACGCCTCGATGCCAGCATTCGAAGGGACGCTGGCATCAAGAAGCACTACCAACGCCACCTAGGTGGCGTTCACCGTACTCAGCACAGCGGAGCGTGGCCTCCGCAATTAGCTCTGAAAATGCTTTCTGAAGTTGATCGCGGAGGCTGCAATTACGACGCGCTGTACGCGCTGATTTGACTCGGTGACGATTCAGTTACGTGCTTTGTCTTGCGCGTTGTATTAGTGTGTCAGTTACGTGCTTCGTCTTTCGCGTTGTGCTAGCGTGTGCAGCGTAGTGCAGCTTCCATATGCACGACGGTTGCTCATGGTCATCGACGTTGGTAGTCGTGATGGAGGAGACGTGCCACCAGACGTCAGCGTGGGTGCATCAACGCCTAAGGGCGCTTTAGCCACAAAACACCAATAGACATTATATATCAATGTGCAATAAACATTACACCACTTCTGTGAAGACACGTTTCACTTTCGTGTTCTATACCGATTCCTATATAAGAGGGATCAACCACATTTTTTTTATCACTATCAGTCACCGTGTTGGTTATTCCTAAATTTTAAGTTTACGTTGCACTTTTGTGCGGACGCACAACATTGACCTCATGCACGGAACTGGTGTTGTGTGCTGATATTCAGTTTGTAATCACTTGATATTGCGTTTTGACTGTTGAACTGTCACATTATTGCGGTGTTGTCTTTTGTACTTGTACTGGAGGGGAGTACGAACGGACTTGAGAATTCATTTTTGTTCATTTTTTATCTTTAATTTTTATTGTTACCGACATTTCCTAGACAGAAGAGTATATTCACCTTAGGCGTGTTTAATTATTTGTTCTGTGGTAGTTTTTCATCTGTTTGTGGTTTATTTATGTCTCTTTCATTACATGGTAATAGCTGTTGTTTGCAGGGCGAAGCTAACAAGTAACTATGAGATTGTAAGATTACTTTTCGGTCGTTGTAGGCTCCACTACACAGCAAGGAGATCGGAGAATTAGCAACTGACATACTAGCACCAAAGAGACATACATGATTGTGCTGGCAACAGGGATGAGATCGTCCTCCTCGTGGAAGTCTAAAACTTATATGTATTTGTATTTGAACAAATTGTACACGAACCTTCAACATTTCTCTTTTTTTTTTTGCCCCATTCCTCGTGATGCCGTTGAAATTTGTGTGGCCAGGGAGCGCAGTACTCAGAGGTTTTTTCATTATTACTTCATGGCCGTGAAGAAGAAAACAGACCAAGGCTAAATGTAATTTTGCTTGTGAAGGGAAAGCTTTGAGTTACCTTGTTTTGTATATGCAAATAAAGTAATCATGACATTTTCACTAAATGTTTTGTGTCAACTTTCCTTCTCACAGCTGCTACTCACATCATTACCAGAATGTGGGTGCTGCTCTATAATTGAAATGTGCCGCCTTTTCAGATATACTTTCCACTTGTGCAAAATATAATTATTAGAAATCTCACTATCATGGGATGACGACATGATACTTTTTGCAAAAAAAAAAACTTTCAACATGGCCCGCAGCAAAGAAATATGTTGTGGGACGAACCTGTATACGATGCATTCACCTATACAAAAGCAACATACTGTGTAATTCATTAATTATTTTGTGTCTTGCACATTTAATCCAACATTACCAAGTATGTGCCAGCTTATTTCAATAGGTACAACTGTCTTGATGCATCGTGCATTATACTGATTCCTGGAAGCTGCCTTGTGTAAATGACCTGCGCTGTAAAATAGCAAGGTGGCAAAGGTTTACACATTGTTAACCAGTCTGTCCTTGAATAATAAAAAAGAGAATTTGAGACGAAATGTTGATTTCTGCGGAATAAGTTTTATAGTCATCGCAACGGAATTTCAGCAATAATCATTAGTACGAATTGCGCAAATAAACTCGAATAATCATCATTAGTACGAATATTACCAATGTATGACTGATTAGCATGTAAATAAACAATCGTGGTTAACGGCAGAGCTGGTCAATCAGCACTCCATATCCGGTTGCTGGAAGCATTCTGCTACAGAATAGTCTCAAAAACACATACTGCGAACATGCCATAAAATGCATTGCTGTTCCAGTTGAGATATTTACAGAATTTTGCAGCAAACATGCCATCAAATGCATTGCTCTTCTAGCTGAGATGTTTACAGAATTTTGCTGCAGGATGTGCAGAAAGAATAACTGAAACAGCAACGCACTTCATTGCAGATTCAATTTCTCTAAATTGGTGCCAGGCACAATTATGGCAAATCGGTATTCTTTCAGTACTGGCTGTCTTCAATATGCAATTACATGTACCCAAAGAAATGAAAAAACCTAATTAGTAAAATTTTGTCCCCAAATGTATTGACTATCGTGCAAATGCTGTCTGTCGCCGCTGTGAAATTTTCACAGCAATAAAATGTCATTTTGTCTTTAGTCCTGAATATTTCTTAGTTTTCGGCAGTGAGTCATGTCCAAGAAATTAGGGCATAACCCCTGCGGCCATTTTTAGGAACCTTTTTTTGTAATCTTATGTATAGGCATCCACTCTTGCACGTTGTCACCCGCGCGTCCTTCTGCGCATGCACATGAATTTTGCACATTGCTCTTTCGGCCACCCATTGAACTTCACTGCAGGGCACTAGCGTAACTCACTGAGCAGCGTTTTCAGAAAAATTGTATTTCAGAAGATCAGCCAAAGTTCAACAACTTTCCGTTAGCTACGTCGGTTAGCCTTTTTCCGATAACATAAGCTTTTATGACACTTAGTCGTAATTTCCCTGCTGAGTTATAGCAGTGCTTTAACCTTGACCAAAGCGCTAATATAAGGCAGCAGAGAAGTTATGACTAAGTGCCTTAAATGCCTATATTTTCAGAAGCGAATATCCTCCTAACGTTGGTAACCGAAAGTTGTAAAAATTCCGCCGGTCATTTGAAGTAGAATTTTTATGAAGTTCTGCTCAGTGAGTTACACTAGTGCATTGCGGTGAAATTTGGTGGTTGGCCGAAGAACCAATGTCCTAAATTCATGGATATGTGCCGAAGGACGCACGTGTGAAGCCTTGCAAGACTGTATGTCTACACGAAAGGTTACATACATAAAGGCTACGTGTACCTATACTAAAGGTTACTATAGTAACCTTTAGTAGTCTTTTATTTTATAGGTGCACAAAATTGTGAGAATATGCCCCTTTATTAAACATTACTTAAGTAAAGGTTACAATTTTATGTGCAACTTATAGGTTACAAATTTGTGAGAGTAGGCCCTTTATTAAAGGTTACTTAAATAAAGGTTACTGTGTAACTTTTCTTTATAGGTGCACAAATTTGTTAGAATATACCCCTTTAGTAAACGTTACCGTGCTAAGAGTGTGTTAGCCAGCGTTTTCCGTGCTGTTATCCCTGACGAGTAACACGAGAAACACTCAAAAAACTGTTCTTGGCACCTGCCGACAGTTGGCTGAAAGAATGTTTTCAATATTGTGCTTGTGTACCAAGATGTTTGACGAACACTTCGATGATATCGAGCGGTCAAACATGTTTTCGTGCTTTAAGAAGCAAAATACCTTTTTTATATTCTAGATATTACTCTAATTCGTTAGGGTAACAAAAGCTGCATTTTAGATAAGGAACTAGCAGCATTTTACGTTACGGCTTCGTACACAAATATATTGCCTTTCTTTTATTGCGATATTAGGTATATGGGCACTCCAGGAATGTTTCGCCGTTGCCGTGATGATCTGTATGGACTTTCGGTACGCTAGATAAATGCTACGTTATTCAAACGCCAATTACACTCTGACCAGATTTCGTGGTATTGACTGAGTGATTCCTCAGATTGTTTCACAGTTGTAGCCCGCAAGCTATGGTAAAAAAAAGACGTTTCATTCACAGCGCCTGCCTTTTACCCTGAACATTTAACTCTGACACAATTGCAAAACAATATTGTGGATCAGAATCTGTAATGTAACGTAGTTTTTCTGGCGCTGTCGCCAGCGCTCTGTACGGGCAGCGCAGTGGCGCCGGCATGACTCCATTACAGACCCTACACGACGTGCTTTAGCTGTCAAAGATCCCAGAAATTTTGCCGCTTCAACTATTTATGCCGAGAGAAAGTGGCACATTAAATGTCCCTGAGGCTTGACGAGGTTATTCGATTGGTTTGCATTGCGATAGCAATTATTCGGATGCTTGAGACGCAGTCACGCCGTAGTCGTCCCCATTGTCGTGCTGTCCTACTAATGGCGCACGCGCGGACGGCACGCGGAGGATTAGAGAGTCTTCAGGTGCGCGGAGTGCGTTTCGCTGCAAAAAACTACGAAACGAGGTGGACGCACCATCAACGCTATGCTCAATCGCCTCGGTGGTGGAGCAAAGACACCGTTATGCTTTCCGCTGCTGGCATAAGCGTTTTCTTCCGCGCTAATAGAGGGTCACTTAATGACCAACCCTTGTTACGACTACCGGTCCCACTACGCGCGGCGTGACGCAGGCCACTCACCATTCACTGTGTGGCCAACTACACGTGATAGTGTTGGTCTCCCTAGAGCATACATTACGACAAGAAGGTTTGCGTACGAGCAACTACATCGCATGCTACATGGCCTCTCCAGCACCTCGTAAATTACTCCGCCGGTGGGGCGCAAACGTGGTGGTGCGTCTCTGGTGCTCCACCGACGCACCACTCCACGCGTCACTCGCCTTGCTGTCAAACCACCTCAGCAGCATCGCTGCTCGTGTGCCGTCTGCCCTCATCATCGCCTTTTCACGGCGTCAGTCTCTATACATCGTTTCTTTGGGCTCTTCTGGCCTTATGATGCTGCCAATGTGAAACGGGTTAGCAGCCGCGGTGGCGTAGTGGCTGTGGGGTTGCGCTGCTAAGCCTAAGGGCGCAAGATAACATCCCGGCCGCGGCGGCCGGAATTTGATGGTGCGAAAGGCAGCTTTCTCGCAGCCCCGACAACCCGAAATTTACGTAGGTAACCCTGCGCTTCTTTTCTCCTCCAACCTGGACTGCCATGAGGATATAACCTTTTCCCGCGCAATTGCCGTTGCAACACAGGTGACATTTTTGCTTCGACAGCGCGAACGAACAGTCCAGACACCAGAACACTTACGGAGCGGTTCTCCTGCAAGCATGTGTACTCTGTGTGCACTTGTCAACGGTTTAACCTCAGTCACAAGGAAACAGTTGGTCAAGCGAAGAAAAGAGAAATTTACCTGCGGCAATTTCGACAGCGGACGGCAGCTGCGCTCACTCAAAGTTTGAAGTTTGGGTGCCATTTAAAGAGGAGAGGGGGTTCTGATGCTCAAGCCACGTGCTGCTCATTGAGCACAATAAAATGTAAGGAAAGCGCTCCGTCGAAATGTTTAAAAATTTGTATACCAGCAGTGTCTAGTATAGAAGCAAGCTCGTACGACACAGGTGAGAAAGTGCAGACGTAACAATAGTATGTCAGCGTGCAGGAACACCTGCCAGGCATTGCGTTCCTTTAGCTGCACTTAGCTGCACTCTTAAATATGTACTTGCCTAAAACAACGTACTTTTTAAAGGCGAATTCTTTAGTAGCGAGTTATCACTAATTTTCCGGATCGAGCAGGTTTCTAGCCTCTTTCATGCACCAATACCAGAGATGCGTGCTACCGTTTATGCTACCCTGAGACCACTGTACGCCGTGATGTTCCGGATATACCAGGTGTGCCACCCAACTTCAGCCAAACATTAAAAATATGCAATGCCACGTAGCTGCACATAACCAAGGTCATGTTGTTTTCCATCGCCTGGAGATAATGAGATTATTTTTTGTATGCCTCCTAATTAAACAATCACTCTTAATTAGTTAATCAACGTCTCAAATATTATTAGTAGAAAAAATGGCAATGAGAAAATTGTAGAACAACATGAAAAAATTGGCTGAGGTTTAACTGCCACAACAGCTGCAAATGTAACAGCTGCACTTGATCTCGCTGCTGCCGAGCCCCAAATGAGTGCGTACACTAGAAAGAAAAGCTGCGTCTGGCATGTCGCCCCCAATACTTCTGGCGCCGCGCGCTACAGCGGAGGGCATCATTTCAGAGCGGAGTTGGAGAGTACCGAACAGCGTTCGATCCTAGAAGTCAACCGCAACGACTCGTCGCTTGCAGTTTTGTGCCTGGGAAATTCGGGCGGGGCTGTGAAATTCCCTACAGCCAGCCTTAGTGTTGGGTGATTCTGTGGGCGCTTCGACTTGGGAAGACAAAGCACCTGGTCCACGGAGTAGAAGCGAGAGTTCACCCCTCAGTCCTTTTACATGACTCTAGGCGGGGCGCTGCCCAATCACACAGCCTCGGTGAACGTGAACAGACAACAATACAGGTAACTTTCTGTAGAAGGTGAGACTGAGATGTTAAACAACAGACTTCGGTCTTAAACAAGTCGCACGACTCGAACGTCGATTGTGGTAGGACATCATCGAGCTAATCAATCTGAAATTTTAACTTCCATTATCCACAGAGGCAGAAAAGGCAGTCAGAATTGAATTCTGGGGTTTTACTCGCCAAAACCACAATTTTATTACGAGGTACCGTAGTGGGGAACTCCGGAATAATTTTGACCACCAGGCGATCTTTAATGTGCCCCGAATGCACGGGACATGGGCGTTTCGCCCCCATCGAAGTGCCGCTGCCGCGGTCGGGATTCGATCCCGTGACCTCGTGCTGAGCAGCCCAACACTGTAGCCGCTACGCCACCGCGGCGCGTGAAACGAGTCAATGATGATGGCATGAAAGCATCTCAATAAGCCAGAGGCTGAAGATGATAATAGTGTACTCGACATAAGGAAAATTATGAGAAGGGCTGCAGAGTTTTAAAAAAGAAGCATAGATCATTCGTATCATGATTGTCACCATAACTTTATCACACTTCACTTACAGTAGCAGTTTTGCCAGCGTTCACGCACAAATGCTTTTATGCAGAACCCAGCAGCCGTTTAGTTATTGGACATTAAGGACGGATAACCGTGTTTGGTATATGTACGAACCAGTGTGCACGACCATATTGCCTCCTTGATTTGAAATGTAGGCTATACATTAGTATGCACCAAAGACAAGTCACACGCTACTGTAGATACTAAATATTATAAAAACACATACCAATTTTTCTTCATGTAGGTACAACACAGCAGGCGTTTCGAAAACGGCACAGGAATTTGGAAAGCTATACAATATAAAATACATGTAACCTTGTGTACCCGAATACGCAGCATAACAGCAGTTTAGAACAAGCACAGCACAGCAACATAGAATACAAAACATTATAAAATATATTTCCCTTGTCACGAATACGCAGCAGAGCAACAGGTTAGAGAACAGTACAGCACTGCTGTATCGAGAATTTACATTATAAATCGACAGTTAAACTCTTCATGCTTGAGCATTACTTGGCTTATTGTGCGACCCCGCCATTATTAGAAAGCCGTGGCAGAAATCCGTGGCAGAAAAGCCGTGACGGAAAAACGGCACACAAATTACGTCATCTTCATCTAACTAAACAAAGTTACAGAGGCACTGACTAATAAGATGCAATGCGCTTCAGGTACCCGTCGGACGACCGACTACGACATCCCCACAGAGTATGAGGTGGAGTTCGCCTACGAAACCGATGAAGAAATGGGAAAACACCGTGGTGCCGCTCGGAAATTACTGTCATCATTCGGCAAAGTTTTGTCATCTTGCTGAAAAGTAATGCTCTCTCATTTGCACATCATACTGCATGAATACGCAACAGGAGTTTAAAACATAGCGCAGCAGACTAGAGAACTAAATATTACAAAAAGCGATAACTTTTTCTGTCTATACACAGCACGCCACAACAGTCAAAAAAACTAAACATAAAAATCACATGTAAACTTCTCTACGCAATAGCGCAACACAGTTGCAGTGCAGAGCACATCACAACAGTATAGAAAACAGAATATTGTTGTGGGCAAGAGAACGAAGAAGGTGTCTCGAGAAGGAGACGACAAGACTGTGGCTGCTGCTTGGGCTCGTTGAAGGGAATCCCCATGCAATCTGCTTGAGCGCTATTTCTAACTCCTGTAATGTTCCAAAGACTTTAAGGTCATCATCATCGTCGTCTATCACCTGTAAATGCACACCCGTTGGCACCTGAGTGCCTGCCTTTTTCCTGCGTCAATATTGTTAAAATTGGTGGGGTTTAGCTTTGGTTGACCCTGGTTGACAGCGAAAGCTTCACTTCCCGGGCTAGGCCCATTGTCGAGCTGTGGCCGAGGTGTGGTTTCGCAATGATTCACAGCCATGTTTGCAATGAATACAGTGTTTATTCATCATTTTTTATGCTCCAGATGACACTGCGGTGATCAGTAAAGTAGTGAGACTCGGTTGCAGGCTCGTAGCCGGGTCCAACTCTACTCGGGCAACGGCAGCAATGTCTCCTTTCAGGGCTCCGTAAATGCCTCAATAGAGTCCGACGTAGCGTGAACGAGTGCACACGTTATTTCAAGTTGGCGAGAACAACAGCGGCTATAGTTCGACCGATGGTTCGACGTACTGGCGCCGCCAACGTAACCGGACACGCTGCCAATGCGCTGCGACGCGCCCGGCGTCCGATGACGCTCGCCCGCTTGCCGATAACGTCGGACTATAAACGCGCCTTATTGCTCTCTTGTGGTTTGACCTCTAGCTCTCAAGGTGAAAACTGTTGCTTCGCCGACAGCTGGCCGAGGTAGCGTTATGAAGCTTTCGCTTGAAAACGCGTAAGCTTTCGTGCATAAATACACACTTCCTGCATCGCGACCTGATATGGCCCATGATATTTAATGCAACCCCAAAGAAAACGTTAAGAAAGAACCTCAGCTCATAGAAAAAAAAAACAGTATCTAGTCAAATAAAACTGTGACTGAAAACACTTCTGCTGGCCATTTCAGGCATTTCTTACACACCACTGCACTAGACACATGTGCTGGCGCTGTTCAAGTGACGCTTCAGGTGCTTGTTGACGACTATTCCGGATAAGGTTGGGGTACTTGGCTGTACATGTAGAAATGAAATGGGCTGCTGAACAATAAAAACGTTTGTCTACCACTCGTGGTCAAACACTTGTATACACGCTTGCCCACGTGTCGTGTACGAGATTTTGGTGCGTTCTTCTTCTTGCTCACCAGCGTGCGTTTCATTTCAGCACAATGATAAACTCACGAACAAGTGGCATACACTACGCGCCTTAGTAACATGCACTTGACAACTGACGCCTGTTGTTCGCGAGATTTTCTCTCACAGTTCGGCCTCATTTTCTGTATTTCTGCATTTAATTTCTTTGCGAACATGGATGTACGACGCAGAAGAGCGTTCAGACAAAATGACATGAGCCAATGAAAAAAAAAAAAAAATTGGCAGACACTTAAGACTGCTTACATGTGGGAATACGAAAGTGTTATAGTCCCTTTGGTGAAATGTTTTTTTTTTCGCGCATTCCTGGACCGCGCAAGCTCTCGCCTGGGTTCTATACTCCATCTCACAAGCTGGTTGCAGCACTACCGAAGGTACGAGGCGTACACAGACAATATCCTTGAGCAGCGGTATATAGTTCCGTGCACAACTGGCTGATATTGGCTATAAACTAGAGAGCTTTATTTTTTCTCGGTACACGATACGGTACAGCGATACGTGGCACGTTAGGACCTTTGCACATGCACGTCGTATACCGAGAATTACTGTGGAAGCTGCCGCCGGTCACCGTAATAGCCACCCTAACCGGGGCAACATGGCAGCGCCCATACAGCGCCGACCAACCGCTTCGATGCGAATTAGCGCTTGTTGCTGGCTCTCTGTCCGGTCAGCGAGAAACAAGCAGCATAATCCGTCATCGCTAAGTCTCATCTCAATCTGAGGTCCAATTATGAGGTATCTGTTGCCTTAATTATTGAGATCGGCTGTTTCTTTTCACGCGGCTATTACTACAGACACGGCACCGAGCCATAAAAGTAGTTTCATTTCTACTTAGCAGATGGCGCCACCGCATTGGTGATGCGTTGACGATGCGGAACGCTATAAAAGCCTAATTGTTCACAGCATCATAAATTTACTACCCCGCTCTCGCATGGTACGTGATGAGGGTAGCGAGCAAATTAACTTGCCTGGGAAATCTGACTTGAATCCGAGCATTTTTGGCGCGTTTTTACTGTTTGCACCGTCGGCTATTCGGTGCCATATTTTGGTTCCGCTGACAATGACGGATTTCCGCGTCACGGGGCATATAATGCTATCGTGGTAAAATTATCAGAAATACTTAGCACGTAAGTAAATGTTTTGCGACACTGCGCATCTCAGAAGCCAATACACAAGAGTCGTACACACACACACATGATACTCAAGAGTCGTAAGATAAGTTTCACGAAACACAGCAAGCGAGTAAAACTGTCATTCTCTAATCCATTTCACTTACAGGAACGGGAATTGAGGCACAAAAGCAAGCATGTCTACACCAAAGAGCTTGGACGCTGCCGACTGTGCCGTGTTTGGAGTACTCACAGCTCTGGGGTACCTGGTAGGGCTCTACTTCTCCATAGCGCATCGCCGACGCCAGGTGCGTAACACTGACTTGACTAGCTTATTCCTTTTCTTATTCTTGGTATAAGCGCGAAGAATACACGGACGGTGGCGGAAGAAGACAGGACCAGCGCTAACTCACAACTAAATCTTTATTGGAAAGAACAAACATATATAAGTGATTGCAAAAACCGCAGCAAAGGAAACATCACATGGTCGAAAGGATAACAGTTACCAGAAAAAAAAACAATAATAAAACGGTGAAGCTGCTAAATTTCAAACAAGAAAAAACACTACTTGGAACAGTTACGCACGTGCTGAGCAAATATTGAAATTCACCTTCTGACAATGATAATGATGCCTGGCTAACACAATTTTCTCCTAGTCTTTTGATGCGAAATGCCTCAATTATTTCGCGTGTTGTTTGGCATTTGTGTCTAGAAAGGACTTTTGTGTCCTCAAACAATGGCCTGCAACCGCACGTAAAACAATGCGAGGCTAGGGGAGAAGCATTGAAATTGTTAACAAAATGCTGATATTCGTTTAGTCTAATATTGAGGCACCTGCCGCTCTGTCCAATATAAGCTTTAGCGCACTCGAGTGGACACTGGAATGTGATATTGACTATGCCTGTGTCACAATGTGCTAAAGGGGACACGTGCCTGACGCCAGAATCATTTTTTTTCTTTTTACTCTCCCCAGCTAAAGTTTTTATTTGATGATAGGACACATCGTTGACAACTTACAGGGAGCCGAAAAAACCGTATTGACGTCATATCTACAGGCTACATTCCGTAAACCATGTGACAACCTGTGCATATAGGGCACCACCGCAAACCGTGCTTTTTTCTGTTTTTGCTTTCTGTTCTTTTCTGTTTTGCTTCACCATTTCCTGATTAGTTTTTTCTGGTAACTGTTATCCTTTCGACCATGTCATGCTTCTTTGCTCCGGTTTTTGCAATCACTTATATATGTTTGCTCTTTCCAATAAAGATTTAGTTGTGAGTTAACGCTCGTCCTGTCTTCTTCCGCCGCCGTCCGTGTCTTCTTCGCGCTTATACCAAGAATATGTTACCCGTACCTACTCGCCCAACTATCCACCCTTTTTCAGTTTATTCCTTTTCCTCTGTGAGTTTTACTTCAAGAAAACCATCACTGCCCAGCAGGGTGCAACATAGCGAAACACAACTTTCGAGCAACTGAAATAGTTATTTAGTTCACTTACAGAGAAACATATTGGATTGCTTGGGGCTATGTCCGCGGTAATAACACCCTTTCCGGCCACGCCCTACTGTATACGGGGTGATAATTTTAAAGTTTTATGGAATTTTAAAAAATTACCTGTGGCAGATAGCATAATTCGTGTCCTTGAGCTGAATTATTCGCAGATGCGGGCATCACTAGCGCGAGAAATCTAAACACATAATCAACTAAGTAACGAAAGTTCACTAATTAACGTTTTAATTAGTTACATTGCAGCCCATATTGCAATTTACGAATTGTAGCCGGTGACTTTGCTAGGCGTGTACACTTGGAATGAATTTCCAGGATGACACCAGTTTCGAGATATTTTTCCCAATGTGTGCGACGAAATACATGGGCGTCCCAGTTACTTTTGCGCTTCAATGCATGAAAGAGCGTTTTGTTTAAGAAAGTAGGTGGAACAGCAGCGCATTTTTAACGGCGGGCCCAGTTGGCTGCGCTCTACGGAGCCGCCTGCACTGTTCCCGCTCAATTTTACCCCTCTCTAGTATCTCTGTATGATGACACGCGTACTTGTTTATCCGTTTTCCGGGGACTGCTTTTCACCCTCTAACAAATGAAAGTTACGCCTAAGTGCAAGGCGCGCCTCCATGATTTGGAACTTACTCGAATGTTATAATTGATTTCATCTGTCGTCTTTGTTCTCGCCAAACCTTGTTTAATCAGGTTGAATGTGCGACGCGAATAGTGTTGTACTTTCTAGAAGACATGCGAACACCAGCGATTACGGTGGAACCTTTTACGGGCCACGCATAAAATCCGACTCACTAGACCCGCAGGTCGACTATCGACGAATGTGCTCGCCGCTGTCTTCTTGTTACTTGTTTTGCTGTGGTTGTTGACCTTCACTACAATGTGATAATATGCTTCCAAGGGAGGAGAGTTGCCCATACTTTCGCCGCTTTGTTCCAACTAAATGCGGTAAAGCGACTCATCGCGCGCGCAGGAGCCGAACTTGTAACAGGGCCTCTGCCGCTACTGTCGCGATGCTATATAAATGCGAGGCATTCTTACCGTACGCTCCGTACGTTTATGGCGCTGGCATTTTAACGCGACAGCGTTGCTTGGCTAGGTTGGAGAAAGCGCGCACCCAGCTGGCGTCCGCACAAGGCGTCCGCAAAAGCCGTGTCCGGAAAGCATGTGACCTCTCCCACCGGAACTAACGCAGGCGCCAACAACTGCCTTAGCATACCGTAGCAACACTCGGCGCGCGCTCTACTCAGCCGCAGTCAACGGCCGCAGTAACCACCTGCAGTCGCGGCGCAGGAGAGAGGAATCGGCGCAGCAGTTGCGGAGAACGAAAGCGCATAGGAATAATCGGCGCGCTGCGTAAGCGCGTCGACGTCTCCACCTATACTCGGATCACAAGGCCATGATAGTGTCTATGTACCCCGACGTATGTACGCCATCACCGGAAACAGTTAAATGACACCACCCACAACGTGGTGGTGGTCGTTCTGCTACGATATAGCCGAGACCTGTAATGCTTACTGCCTGCACGACGAAATAGAAGGAGACATGTAAAGTGGTGCCGACATCACTTTGATTGCGCCAAATCATGTATACAAATACAACTCGGCCCCTTACATTACCTTATGCGTTTTTACAAATCCAACATGACATTCTCTTTGGCCCTAGCACCTCTCAACTGCGCGCTATACTAGCTCTGGACCTTTCAAAAGCCTTCGACAACGTGACACACGATTCAATGTTGCAGGAACTTGTTCGCACGGGCTGTGGCGCTCGCGTGTACAATTACGTTCGCTCGTTCCTACGCGGTCGCTCCTACTCCCTACGATTCGCCGATGCCCCGACATCATCCGTATATTCGCACCCTCAGCGCGGTATACCGCAAGGCTCAGTTCTTTCTCCTCTGCTCTTCAACCTCGCCATGTGCATCGTTCACCGCGCCCTCGAACCGTTATAACCTCCATCCGCTATGCAGATGACATAACCATCTGGTCTTATCTAGGTTTGCCGGGATACATACAAGACTGCCTACAGGACGCCCTTGCTGCCGCTTCGGCTGCTGCCAAAACAATCGGGCTTTCTTGCTCACCCGCTAAATCTGCTCTCCTCGTTGTCCACCATCCGCGATGGCAACCCCCTCCCCTAGCACTACTACTCGATCGTCATCCCATTCCTCTAGTACAATCCATAAAAATTCTCGGCCTCCACATCCAAGCCGATGGTGGAGCCTCTTCCGCAATCCGGCACATTCTCCAGCAAGGGGAACGAATTCTACACCTAATGCGTCGCGTCACTAACCGTGTTAGGGGCCTTCGCGAATCTGAACTTCTTCGTCTTCGTGACGCACTCCTTCTATCTCGCTATCGCTACCAGCTCCCTTATTTAACTCTTCGCCAACAGGACCTCAATCGCCTTGACGCACTCGTACGCAAAGCAACAAAAATCGCTTTGGGCCTCCCAATCAGTGCCAGCAACGACCGCCTAGCTCAGCTGGGCGTCCACAAACACTACAGAAGAGATTATCGTGGCTCACCGTCGCAATCAGGAACTTCGCCTGAGCACCACCACTCAGGGACGCCACATCCTGGCCTATGTCGGCTTCTCTGTCTCCACGTCCCCCTCCACCACCTCTACGGCACTTTCGTCATCCTGCGCGGCACTTCTACGCATCGCGCCATTACCTCGCAACATGAATCCCTGTATACACGCACAACGCCGCGCGGCTAGAATCTGCTATTTTCAGCATTTCATCCGCACTCATCCAAACCGTCATTTCTACTACACGGACGCTAGCGTCTCCTCACTCGGCTCTGCCATAGTGGTTCTTTCGGGCAGCTATGCTATTCTCCACAGGGAAGTCCTCTCGATTGCCGATCCCGCACTTTCTGAACTACATGCGATAGTAGCTGCTTGCCGCTATCCCAACACCCCGCACCTTCCTATCATTTTCACAGACTCCATGGCCGCCTGTCGCACCTTATAACGCGGGGAACTTCCTTCCCCTCTGGCACACATTCTCCAAAGTAGTCTGAGTACATAAGTTGAAATCGTGTGGGTACCTGCCACGCGGGACTGTCGGGGAACGAACGGGCTAACCGGCTCGCCTGTGACACTCTTCGCCAGGCTCCCGACTTCCCCGGGCCAAGCTCACATGATTGCCGACCTCCTCCCATTTCTCTCCTGCCCTATCGACTCGCCCGCCGTGCGTTTCCGCCTTTACAACTCTGTCTATCTCGCGCACACGGCGTCCTCATCCGATAAGCCCAGACGGGCTCTCTTCTTTCTCCCACACGTATACATCTTCGCGCATTCGCGGAAGAGCCACATCCGCGATGTCACAGGTGTGGCGGTCATCCCAATGGCTCTCACCATACTCCCTCATCCCCACGCTTCCACCCCAACATCCACCAACCTATCCCCTACCCCTACGGCTGCTTGGTTGACTCTCGCAGCATCATTGCTTGCTCAGCGGTACTTGGCAACCTTCATCGCTGCAGCGATGAAAGGCGTGCCCGGCGGGACCCTGGACTGAGGGACCCTATGCAGAACTGCTACTCTTACTTTCTATTTTAATAAAGTGTATCATCATCATCATCATCATTACCTCATTAATCATAATGCAACACAACTTCGCAGCACCTCTCCGTAAAAACAACCTAGCGAAAATAAACGCTTTCGCGTTCTCATCTCATAAGAGTATTTTAGGGATCCTCCGCAACTTTTTTTCGGCATGTGATTGCACTTTTATAACGTATGGCGCTGGCGTTTTTGTTAGCGCCATACGAGTCTGCTTCCATGCTATGTAAATGCGAAGCATATTTTGCCTACATTATGCCTGTTGAGTCACTCGGTCGGTCAATCTGTTTGTTGATCTATCTATCTATCTATCTATCTATCTATCTATCTATCTATCTATCTATCTATCTATCTATCTATCTATCTATCTATCTATTACACTGTTGTGATGCCGCAGAATTCGTTTCTTTACATAAAGTACCTTGAGCTCTATTTAATCATGATGTGACATGACTGCATAGCATGCCACAAGTTTCATGACAGTAATGACATGAATATCATGATTTATTCTCTTGCGCCGTCGTGACAGTCGCCGTGGTGATTTATTTGACTGTATCATATAAGGATATGCATGGCATATATGCAACCATGACATGAATAACATGACAAGGATGACATGCACTCAAGACAAGCGTGACATGTTATGACATGCACGAGATACCACGTATATTATGACATTAATTATATGACGTGACGCATGAACGACGTCATGAATGACATGGCGCATTTTATCATGGTATTTATTACGCGTCATTCATGTGTTGCTGGCTTGTGCCACAGTACGTGGTCGTGCATGTCATGATATGCCATTCATGTCACACATGCATATAATTACGTTATTTATGTCATATCATGTAATGTACGCCATGTATGTCCTGTCATATGTGGATGTCATAAATGTCAAATCGACATTTCATATGCCATCGATGCAATGCCAGTTTTGTCATGTTGCGCGTTTCAAGGGATGTCATTACATTTACGCCATACATGCCATGACATTTCTTTGTCATGCTTATCATGCATCATTTCATGCCCCGTTTGTCATGTCATTTATGCCATGCCACGTCATGTACGCATACCATTCATGTCCCATCATGTTATTCATGACATTACGTGTCATTCATGTCATGTCACACGTGATTCGGAAGCAGCGGATTGCGATTTTGCGGGCGTCGAAAGTTATTGGGCCAGTGGGCAAGTGCTGCTCTTCAATGTACATCATTCACCGCAGCTTGGGTATGTGCCACTGGGGCCACTGGGTAAGTGCAGCTATTCAATAAAGCTCGTTGACGTCAACTTGGTTCACTGGGTATCACACCAACTACGCAATCACGATGAAATCTACGTAATGCGAGCACTACGTAGATCTAGTCACCTGGAGTTGTACCCTTCCTGACTGTGCTTGACTTATTTCCCGGTTTTCCCTTACACTATGGGGAATTGCGTGGAAGCTACGCTGATACGGTATCCGCTCAAAAAAATAAAAACATAAAAACCTCAATAGCGCTCTGAAAAGCTGCTGGTGTATACCTGGTGCAGTAACACACCTGCAGAAGCTCAGCCGCCAAACTGTTTATTCATTGCCAGAAACATTTGTCAGTGAGTAGCTATATTGGCATCAGGGAGTGCGCTATCTTCCTCTGCTGCCCTCCCTGTCCACCTAGGCGCGTCCTCTTCGCAATGTCGCGTGGCCCTTTCAGTTCTCTTGGTGGCTCCGGAAATGATGTCAGTCCTCGAAGAGCCAATAACGGCGCACTTCTCCTGTGGGGAATTTTCGCGGTCCCTTTGTCCTTTGAGCTTGGCGCCCACTGGAGCACCAGGGGGCACGCCTAAGGGCCCTTGATAAAACAAGTCTTGTTTCATATAGGGACTTTAATACCCCCCTTGGTACCTAAAACGCTTAAATCCCCTTGATCGACGTGCACCTTCGGGTCGCTGGAAAGCATCGTGGAGGAACTTTACGCAAATTAAGGCCTGTTGCGATGCGTTGAACGCTGCCACGTTGAAACATCCTATCCAGGTTGTAGGAGCTGATGGAAGCGGCGGCGCTGCAACGGAAGCGTTCCTTGGAGGCCGCAGCCTCCCTGAAGCTGCTCTTACCGTGTCCGTTCTGGCCTCCGTTGTGAACGGAGTGACAGTGGTCGGCTTTCTGGGACACTTTTACGCACACGGATTCCACGTGATGTGGGTGCTGTCTGGGATACCGCTGGCGATGATCATCACGTCGACGGCTTTGGTGCCGCTACTGTACGACATGAGGGCCGCCTCCGTTTTTCAGGTACGTAAGGAATGGCAGCCCACGTTTCGCATTGGGCTGTTAACAGCTACTAGTAAATATTCTCCTGATATTCATACTTGAATATTATGCGTATATAATATATATAGCTATATATATAGCGTTCTGGCTATATTCGTCAGCACAGCGCTAATACAATTATGTCGCGCCTAACTTACAGTACATCTGGGGTGCTCTAACGTAAAGTGATTCCAAACTGTTTCCATTCCATTTCTGTATTCAGCGCTCCACAGTGGTCAAACATTTCTCGGGCCACCACCGCTTCGCCTGCCTGTCAGGCGACGTCACGAAAACCGCGGTATCTCCCCGTCTGATATGACGTCTACACACTGATTATTCATGATGAGCCGAACAAATTAAAAAGAATTATTTCCGATGTTACGGCTTTTTTCCCATTAGCCCTCCCTATTGGTCAAATGTTTTGGGGCTCCGCCGACTTCGCCTGCCTGTCACACGGCGGGAAGAAACCACGAAAGCTGACCACGTGAAAGTAACGTTAACGCATTAACCAACAAAATTATGTATTTTTATATATCACCAGAGATTGCCCAGTTCCGAAATCAATAAAAGATGGCAGCCCGCCGATCACTCTGGCGCCGGCTACTCGGAGCTGCCGGGGAGAAGAGGCTTCATCGTTATCCTCAGCAGCAGCAGCCTATTTTTATGTCGACTGCAGGACGAAGGCCTCTCCCTGCGATCTCCGATTACCCATGTCTTCCGGTAGCTGATTCCTACTTGCGCCTGCTAGTTTCCTAACTTCATCACCCTAACCTAGTTTTCTGCCGTCCTCGACTGCGCTTCCCTTCTATTGGCAACCATTCTGTGACTCGAATGGTCCACCGGTTATCTACCCTACGCATTACATGGCCTGCCAAGCTCCATTTCGTTCTCTTAATGTCAGCTAAAATATCTGCTATCCCTGTTGCTCTCTGATCCACACTGCTCTCTTCCTGTCTCTTAACGTTACGCCTAAAATTTTTCGTTCCGTCGCTCTTTGTGCGGTCCTCAACTGGTTCTCGAGATTCTTTGTTAACCTCCAAGTTTTCTGTCCCATATGTTAGCACCGGTAGAATGCAATGATTGTAAACTTTTCTTTTCAACGACAGTGGTAAGCTCTCAGTCAGGATTTGGAAATGCCGGCCGTATGCACTCCAACCCATTTTCATTCTTCTGTGAATTTCCTTCTCATGATCGGGGTCCCCTGTGAGTAATTGACCTTGATAAACGTACTCCTGTACAGACTCCAGAGGCTGACTGGCGTTCCTGAATTCTTGTTCTCTTGCCAGGCCGTTGACCATTACCTTTGTCTTCTGCATATTAATCTTCAACCCCACTCTTACACTTTCTCGGTTAAGGTCCTCATTCATTTGTTGTAATTCTTGCCCAGTGTTGCTGAACAGGACACTGTCATCTGCAAACCAAAGCTTGCTGAGATATTCGCCGTTGATCCTCACTCCGAAAGCCTTCACTGGTCTAAAGGCTTGAAGAGATTTGTCTGCTCATAATAAAAAATTTTGCGTGGCAGTACAACGTTGTCGAACCCTTTAGGCACGTATACGATGTCCCTCTGTCAAATGTTCTTCGCTGAGTATTTGTCTAGCGGCATTTTCAACTGTGCGTTGCCAGTCGCCGTGATTTTCGGTCAGCCACCGCAAGCTCAGCAAGGGAAAGCGGGCCAATCGCAGAAGCCGGCACCACCCTCCGCATCCGGTTATTTACTTTGACTGCGATGGCTGAGCCCCACTGAAACCCTCTTCATGTCTGCGTGCTCCTAACCTCTGGTCAGCCAATAAGATACGAAAAACCTGTTAAGGTAGGGAATGCTATTCCCTTTGAAAGCAAACAAAAGTAACCTCCTATAAAACAGGAGAGCATTTGATTGGGTTGGTAAAACAACGCTGCGTGGCACCACCTGATGCGTTCGTCGGCGGTTACATCAGTTTGAGGTGAGGAGAGTGGAATAAAAATACATTGTAATGGTTTAACGCTATGGGCGTCTTGCACTGGAGTTTGAGGTATAGTAGCGGCGCCTGGTGGCGGCGAAAAACGTCATCTGGGTAGTACCAGCTTGGATAGTATTGAGCCCTGGCTGTGGCGAAGCACGTTTCTAGCCCGCGTTTTGCGTCGATTCGCACTTTTTTCTGCCCTGTTTCGAGTGCGAAAAGGCTCGTCACTTCTCACAGACCATGGCGACCAGGCTGCGAGCTGGCCGCAGCCTATAGTTTTACAAACACGGACTCTCCGTGTGCCGTGGGACGTAATGCTGGAAGCAGAAGACATCGGCGACGCTGATCCGGATCGAGAGACCTAGCTCAGCCTCGAAAAAATGTCACCGTCGTTATTGCTGCGTCGTGGGCTGCCATGAACAAGACGGCCTGAATCCCAACATCAGATTCTACCGTTTTCCTTCAAGGCCTCACGCTGCGGAGCGTCGGGCGCGCTGGATAACTGCAGTTCGTCGCGCTGGGTAAGCGAAATGGGAGACCGACATAGCAGCAGGCATGGCTGGTGATTCACGATCCGAGACCCGGCCACAGCGACAATTAACAATTCGACCGGTGCGAAGTGGTTAAGTGACCAAGTGTGTGCAAATGACCACAAACGGTCGGGCTGATTCGGTGACAATTCACTACCCCACTACGAGCAGCACAGGTTAGAGAGTTGAATGTGCTCATCCTTGACCTCAAGCCAGCACGTTGAGGCAGCACAGCAAGGTAGTATTGATTACAGCACATCGATGTTCGAGCGCTAGCTGTCATTAAAAGCTACATCAAGCGAGCAGTGCACGAGCGCGCGCTGCAGCGCGATTCGCGCGTACGTACGTTAGTGCGAGCTTATATGCATTGCATTGCATCAGTTATTTATCAATTGCTAGACAGATGGCCACTACTACAGCGCAGGCATAACTACTTGTCTAGCGGCAAGCAGTCAACAAAGATTGCAGGAGACCTGCCGTTTCGCGGCATGTCGAAAGACCGCTGCCGTCGCGGCGCGTACGATCGTGCGCTCGAGCAGTTCGTACACATGTCTGCTTATCGATGCTGTGAATTCATTTATAGAAAGCATTTCCTCGCGTTTGTGCGCCTGAATCTAGCAGCGTGCCAACCTTACCTGAAGTTCCAACTTCGCAGGAGTGTGACTCGCTTCACTTGCGATTGACACCGCGCGAAAACTTCGCCGCTTATTTCTTGAACGGCGTACACGTATTCGGGTTGCATAATTTCTTGCCTTTACGCAGCATGCCACCCATGGAAAAATCTTCGGCGCCCGATATTCGCTGCAAGCCGTGGTACAACACAACCGAAAGTGGCGGGTCCATATTGTAAACGTGCTTGCCGAAGCAGACGACCGAGCTTGGTACTACCCAGTTTCGGATTGAGGGCGCTTTTTAGCACCATTTTTGCAGCGCCCCCTGGGCAACGCAAGAGCCCCATAGGGCCCCTGGCTTTCTCGACACCCACTGTAGAGAAGAACGAATGAGCAAACCAGGCCACCTGGCAAATGCAGGGAAACGGTAGGCGAAGCTCGCTGGCCATTGGATCCTTGGCAGACGGCGTTTGCGATCCGGCTGTAGCTCGCAATAAAGCGCCGGTAATTTCCAATACAATCAATCAATGCCTACTTATGTCGCCCTTAGGTGAAAATGCAATTAGTTTCCCAACGGCGGTCTGTGACGTACCTATGACGTACCCGCTAGTGGCGCTGCATTAGAGAGCTTTAGCTTGTCCTGTATTATGGTAAACGCAGGTGGACTGGGCGTTTTACCGGAGGGGCGGAGGCGTAAACGTGAGCGGCCTACTCGGCCTACTCACCGTTCAGCCCTCGATAGCATAGCAGACCTCGTTTCATCTCTTGAGTCTGCTCGAGAAAACAAGCACTCTGCATACATGCTCTTCCTGGACATACAGCAAGCTTTCGATTCGGTTCCCCATAAGGCGATTATTATCGCCCTTATGAATGCGGGAATTTCGGGTCGACTGCTTCATTTCGTGCATAACTTTCTATCTGAGCGCCACATGAAAGTGCGTGTTGGAGGAGCAACAAGTGATTCTCGCCCTGTTAAGTGCGGTGTACCACAAGGCAGCGTCTTGTCGCCGCTTCTCTTCAACAGTGTACTTGCTGGACTTCCAAGCCGATTGCCTCAGGAAGCAGACTTTCCAATATGTATAGCAATCTATGCAGATGACATTGCACTGTGGATCAGCGGTCCTTCGTACCATGGTCCACGTCTTCGTGGAATCTTGCAGAGAGCTCTGAATGCGACTTCAGAGTACTTGGAGGAAGTTGGTCTGCAGATCTCACCAGCTAAGTCAGCCGCGATTGCATATCATCCAAGGCAACGGGCTCGTCGAACCATGAGCCGGCTGTACCTCAGAGAGACACCGGTACAATGGGTACAACACCACCGCTACCTGGGTGTAATTATCGATGATCGCCTCTCTTGGCGCCCTGCCATTACCTCTGTGCGGTGCAAATCGCGGTCGCTGCTCAAGTATGTGGCCGCCTTGACTGCTAGGGGCGCTGGCTGCGACCAGACGACAGCACTTCAGGTATACCAATCGTCTGTCCTCTCTGGCGTGATGTATGCCTTGCCAGTTTTGAACGTGCCGCCAAATATGATGTCTGAGTTGGAACGGGACCATCGTGTTGCCCTCCGAGTCATGCTTGGCTTACCTCGTGAGGCACAATCTGTTCCACTACTCACGGAAGCGCACCAGTTTCCCCTGAGCTTGCAAGCAGACCAGAGAGCGCTACACCATATCGAACGTTTGCACCGAGCATCTGACGGCCAAGCACTGATTAATCGGCTGCTTCAGCGCCCTTTCTCTCGGATGGGGAAAATGGCGGCATTGTTTGTGGACATTACTCAGAGTTCACGAGACACTACTTCTTTCACTACTCCGAAGAAGCGCAACAAATGCTCCTTCCCCATTTATCTGACAATTCCTGAAATCCACAAAAAATCTAGTCAGCCTGTTCCGGCACTATTTCAATTGGCCCAGTCCCACCTATTTGAAAAATTTGAAGGATATATTGAAATATTCACGGACGCATCTGTACACAGCGACGCGCAAGGCGCTTCTGCAGCTTTCTTCTGCCCTTCGACTGGCATCAGACGGGTATTCAGAATACTACATCCAACCTCATCAACAACTGCAGAACTAGCAGCGATTGATGTTGCTCTGAAATACGTACACGAAGAATTAAACGCCTTGAAGGTCGTCATTCTTACAGACTCCCGTGCTGCCCTCAGCAGACTTAGACAAGATGCCGATAGCCCATTGTTGTGCAGTATCCAAGAAACTTCGGGCAAAATTACTTCCTGTGGAGTGTCCCTCATTGCCCAGTGGGTACCCTCGCACGTGGGCATCGCTGGAAATGAAGAGGCTGATCGCCTCGCTTCAAGCTGTGCCCACCATGAATGTGACTGCCCTGACATTTCGTGCACGTTTGAAAACGCCCGTCTCCTTATACGCCGACACCTCCTAAAACAGCACCCAGACCGGCGTGTTGCAGACGGATCGTTCCCTCCCCGCGTTCGTGGTCGAGGCTTGCCCCGTCGTGCTAGAGCACTGTTATACAAGTTAAGGGTTGGGTCTGTGTTGGTGCGCGAACGCCTATACCGACAAGGACGTGTGGACAGCCCGTCGTGTACGTTTTGTGGCTCCTGTGAGACACTTGAACATCTAGTTTTAGAGTGTCCCGCATTCGTTGCGCAGCGCGCATTACTAATTAAGGAGTATAGACTTATGGGGCTGCA
This sequence comes from Dermacentor silvarum, assembly GCF_013339745.2. NCBI lineage: Eukaryota > Metazoa > Arthropoda > Arachnida > Ixodida > Ixodidae > Dermacentor > Dermacentor silvarum. The sequence goes on from NC_051158.1 coordinate 97,760,886, forward strand.
ATGTGCGACCCTTGACGATTGCCTTTTTCCAAAGGGGAGCGCTGCAAGACGTGACCAGGCCCATCGAGCCTTGCTAAGTTTTCTGAAGGACACTGACTTGGCCTCCCGTTTATAGACATTATTTGTATTTTGTTTTGTTTTTATTTTTTTTATTTGTTCTGTCCGTGTCTCCGTCATTTCTTTATTTCCTCTTTTCTTTTCTCATATTTTCATTTCCTCTATTCCCTCCTCCTATAGGAGTAGGCAGGCGTTGTGCCCCTCTCGGTGGCAGTTGTCAGCTTGCTCCCTCCTTAATCCATTTGTGTCCTTGAGTTTATATGTGTACAAATCAAATAATAATAATAATACTCCGTGGAGCCACCTGGTGGTGCAGAACTCAACCAGACAAACACACCTGATATTGCAGTAATCAAGTACTTTGCTGCGGGTGTAAATTTTTGGCAGCCTCGAACACGTTTCGGTTTTGTTTCCCAGGACGTGTGTGTGTGTGTCATCTAAGAGCACAACATCGGAACGCTTTGGACGTCTCCTATGCTGTTATTACTCTTTCGTTCTGCGTGATGAAGTGGCATATACGCACATACACCGCGAATACATGCAAAGTGCCTCAAACGGCCAGTCGCGCAGCAATTTTGCGTGTACTCGCAGGCTTCTTTCACGCTTGGAAAAACACTTATGTAGCACGTACTGACCAACATAAAGCTGTATCGGGAGTTTTTCATGTTGCTCTACAATTTGCTCATTGACACTTTTCAAGTAATAATTATATTTGAGAAGTCAAATAATTAATTAGAACTAACTATACTAATTAGACATAATGCAAGAAATAACCTGAGTATCTCCAAGCGAAAGCAAACATTAACTTTGTTCTGTCCAGTTACTTGGCATTTGCATATTTTTAAATCTTGGTGTTTGATAGTTGTGCGACTCTGTACATCACCGTTTCTTTCTTTTCCGGACATACTACAGTGTCAAAGAATCCACCAGAATGTGACACCGCGTCCAGCGACAGTGGCCACATGATGAACGCAACAAATATTTTGTGTCACTGGGTTCCCCGCAGGGGCGTCTGCGTCAGCAGGCGTTTGGTGTGTGGCGACACCACGGACCCGAGCACACGAGGGTTGGACCCTCCCACGTTTACCCGTGCGTGGCTTAGCCGTGTCCGGGGAAAAGGGGATCCTGGGGGTTGAGCCGAAGCTGGGTGTTCGAACCTTTAAGGCCCCTCGGCGGAGGCAACACAACCCTTTGGCCTCTGTTTCCCCCGACTGACCCGCCCGGTGGAAACCGGTAGTCGTCTTTTCCTATCTCCCTCTACTATGATCTTCGTGTTTCCCTTCCACTTTTAATCTATCCTGTCCTCTCATCTTTTCCATTCACTTCGACTTTTCCTGGCGGCAAGGGTTAACCTGGTGTGGCTGTCCTACCTTGGGTATACCATATTGGGTTATAGTAACGGCATACAGCTGGCGCTGTGCAGACTTGTTTATATCTTCTGCCACGTCCCCTTGTTGGGCTCCGTGGTGGGTGGTAGACGCCGTTGCCGAACAAATCACTTCTTTCCTTGGGATCCCCGAACCCTTTCTCAACCGATCGTGCCTCGAAAAGGCTACGCACCGATGCAACATTGCTATTCTTGCCCAAAAACAACGAACGTTTCCCGAAATTCCACGTCCTCCACTGTGAACAATCATCTACAAAAGCTAGAACAATTTCACCATTTCTTGTGGCCAAGTGCCTAAAAGAGACCATTGGAACTGGTTATAAGGTAACAAAGATGGCAAGTGGAGATTTGCTCCTCGAACTAAAAGACAAGGAACAATACAACAGACTAGCACACCTCGTAGCCTTTGGTAATATCCCTGTTTCTATCAGCGCACATCGAACTAAGAACACAGTCAAAGGCGTAGTATCAGATGAAGACTTAATGACATTGAATGAAGAAGAACTCCTGGATGGATGGAAGGACCAAGGCGTAATCCATGTGCAGCGCATCACAATCAGAAGGAATGACAACGAAATCCCAACAAAGCATTTAATAATCACTTTCAGTTCAACTACATTACCCGAGACTCTTGAAACCGGTTATGTAAAACTACATGTTCGACCTTATATTCCGAACCCGCGACGTTGCTTCAAATGCCAAAGATTTGGTCACGCATCCCAAAGCTGCCGAGGGCAGCTTATGTGCGCAAAGTGCGGCACAACTGGTCACTCTTCTGACGATTGCAATAATAACGAGGTACATTGTGCGAACTGCGACGGCAGTCACCCGGTATACTCCAGAGCTTGTCCAGCCTGGAAGAAAGAAAAGGAAATAATTACTGTAAAAGTGAAGGAGAATATCACATTCCGCGAAGCACGTCAACGTATCTCCTCGTTGTTCTTGCTTAAAACATCTTTCGCCGAAGTGGTGCAACGGAGGGCGGCACCACAACGGCCTCTGGCGGTAGCCCGGACCACGTCTAGCGTGCCGAGGCTAACGCCACCCGCCACTAAGGTGGGAGCAACCAACGCTGCCCTGCCATCTCTCAAAGTGTCCACACCAGTGGCCTCTACAAGCTCCGGCAGCAGCCAGGGCACCGCAGAGGCCACAGGGGTCCTGTCGACCTCCGGCCCGGTGGGGGCGAAGGCTTCGTCGCTCGAGATGAAGTCTACGCGACGCACACATCGCTCTCTGGAGCGGGTGTCCAGTGCCTCGCAAGAGGCTATGGACACTAGTCCAAGCCAAACGGCGCTAGTAGCGTCGAAGGAGCGGCGAGGTTCTCTTGACCGCTCCAAAAAAGACAAAACACCAATTACAGGGCCTAACAAAGGCTCTGTAAAGTAAGTCACTCTCCTCCCTTTTGAGACACACAGCACCTTTTATTTTCCTCCAACATGAACACAATAATGCAGTGGAATGTTAGGGGACTAATCCACAACCTCGACGACATCCAAGAACTTACCAATAAATTTAATCCAAAGGTGCTGTGTGTTCAAGAAACACACCTAAACTCCAGAAACACCAACTTCCTACGTCAGAATATTGTTTTCCGAAGAGATCGCGAGGATTCTGCCGCATCTTCTGGTGGTGTGGCCATCATACTCGACAGAAGTGTAGCCTGTCAGCACCTTCCACTCAATACGGCACTTGAGGCGGCAGCCGTTCGTGCTGTACTTCTGGGTAAACTCGTAACCATTTGCTCGCTCTACATACCCCCACATTGTCCTTTACACAAGCATGAATTTCAGTAATTTATAGATGAATTACCAGAACCTTACCTCGTTCTTGGCGATTTGAATGCACACAGCAGCTTGTGGGGCGACACGCGTATCGATGCGCGAGGACGCCTAATCGAACAATTTCTTTTCTCCTCTGGTGCGTGTCTCCTGAATAAGAAGGAACCCACCTACTACAATCTCGCAAACAAAACTTTTTCTTCCATTGACCTCAGTGTAGCTTCCCCGTCTATATTTCCTGAACTTAAATGGGAAGTTATAAAAATCCTTACGGGAGTGACCACTTCCCCATACTGCTGAGATCACCACTACAAAACGAACCTCCACCACAAGCTCCCCGGTGGAAGTTCGATACGGTAGATCGGGAGAAATTCAAAAGTCTTACAAGTGGTATCTCGTGGCCTGACATATCTTTGCTGGGAATTGATGATGCGGTTGAGTATCTTGCATCTTTCATAATCAATGCCACTACTGAATGTATACCAGAAATGAATGGTGCGACCTGCAAACGCCGTGTCCCATGGTGGAACGAGAAATCTCGGAACGCTCGTAGGAAACAGAACAAAGCGTGGGGGTTGCTACGCGACTCCCCAACTGCGGAAAATCTTGTCAATTTTAAGAAAATTAAATCGGAGGGCGCCGACAGGCCAGGAGAGAAAGTTGGAAAAAGTTTTTATCAGGCATAAACTCATATACAGACGAGGGCAGAGTCTGGAAGAAAGTTAATAAGATAAAAGGGCTACAAACGTATTCACTCCCGTTGGTAAACACACAAGGCCATAGTCTGGAAGACCAAGCTAACTGCCTGGGAGCGCATTTTGAACATGTGGCCAGCTGATCTCATTATTCCCAAACATTTAAAGGCACAAGGCTACAATAGAAAAACAGAAACTAGAAAGAAAAGGTACCGGAAACGAGGCATACAACCATCCATTCTGCATTGCTGAGCTGTATGCATCACTTAGTTGTTGTAACAAGTCTGCGCCAGGCTCTGACCGCATAGCTTATCAAATGCTGAAACACCTTCCTCATGAAACAAAGAAAACTCTCCTCTCCCTATACAATGCTATATGGACCTCCGGCAAGATCCCCTCTGCCTGGAAAGAGGCCATTGTCCTTCCTATACTGAAGGAGGGCAAGGACCCATCGTCTGCTTCGAGATACCGCCCTATAGCACTAACAAGCTGCCTCTGCAAACTGTTCGAAAAAATGATTAACCACCGACTAATACATTTTCTCGAATCAAACAAATTGGTTGACCCGTACCAATGCGGGTTTCGAGAAGGTCGATCCAGCGCTGACCATTTGATACGTATTGTGACGCAAATTCGTGAAGCTTTCGTCCATAAACAGTTCTTTCTCTCTGTATTCCTTGATATAGAAAAAGCCTACGATACCACGTGGCGGTCTGGAATACTTAGAGACCTCTCGCACGTTGGTATACGTGGTAACATGTTAAATGTCATAGAAAGTTATTTATCTAATCGCACTTTCCGTGTTCGTATGGGAAATGCTGTATCAAGACCTTTTTTATTTTATTTATTTATTTGTACATACTGCAGCCCTATCGGGCTATGGCAGGAGTGGGTGTGAAAAGCAGAGGAATGACAAATAATAAACAATAAAGGCAATACGAACAAAACAAATCAAAACTATTCAATGACTGATAAGAATAAGTTTAAAGGAAGAGAACGAGTAGGACCAGGCAAACAATTCTAGTATTCAATTACACGAGGAAATAAACTGTATTTAAAAGTGTCCGTACGGGCAAAATAAGGCGCGATGTTTAGGCGATGGTAACTTCTAGTACGAGATGGTTTTGCAGGAGGTAGATAATTATCTGAAGATATACGGCAAGAGGAGTTAATAATGCAATGTAAAAACTTCAGTGATTCCGTGCGTCGGCGGTCTGAGAGCGGTTGTAAGCCTAGGGATAAAAGCGCTGTAGAGGGTGAAAAATCCCTGTCGTACCTACGGCATATGAAGCGGATCGCTTTCTTTTGGATGGCCTCAATCTGATTAATGTGGCATTGTTTGTGTGGATTCCAGACAGGAGAAGCATACTCTAGTATAGGCCGGATTAGCGATTTATACATGAGTAGTTTAGTGTCCCTTGGGGCTGTGGTCAATGTGCGGCGCAGATAGCCTAACTTTTTCAATGCCTTTGAGGATATTAAATCTATGTGCTTCGACCAAGACATACTTGGTGTGAAAACAAGACCAAGGTATTTATATTCACTAACGCTCTGAATTGGAGTATTATTAACTTTGTAAGTGAAAACGGAAGGCGTCGTTTTATTAGTGAAAGTGCAGGAAACTGGAGTGCCACAGGGTGGGGTGCTCAGTTGCACTCTCTTTATCGTAAAAATGAGTTCTTTGCGTCTGTACATCCCAAGAAATATGTTTTATTCTGCATACATCGATGATGTACAGATAGGTTTCGCCTCGTGCAATCTCGCAGTCTGTGAGCGGCAGATTCAGCTTGGTCTGAACAAGGTGTCTAAGTGGGCAGACGAGAATGGATTTAGCCTTAACCCACAAATGACCACCTGCGTCCTGTTCTCCAGAAAGAGGGGTCTGCACCCCGATCCTGACATTGAGTTGCAGGGAGAACGCGTGCACGTAAAAACAGAACATAAATTTTTAGGTATGATTCTAGATACGAAGCTTACATTTGTGGCACACATACGGTATCTAAGAAACAAGTGTATGAAAACAATGAATAGTCTAAAAGTGTTGTCACGTACCGCTTGGGGTAGTGACACACAGTGTCTTTTAAATTTGTACAAGAGCGTCATACTCACAAGATTAGATTACGGCGCCATTACGGCGCCAAGCGCCCTAAGGATGGTGGATCCTGTACACCATCTAGGCATCCGCCTAGCCACTGGTGCCTTCAGGACAAGTCCTGTGGCAAGCATGTATATAGAGGGGGACATGTGGTCGCTTGATATGCAACGTTCATCCTTAAGCCTCACCTATTTCCTGAAAGTAAATTCGAACCCAGAACATCCGTCCTTCTCAACCGTAAATGATATGACCAGTTCCACACTCTTTAATAACCGGCCGACAGCAAGAGAACCCTTTTCACTACGTGTAAGAAAAATTAGTGAAGAAATTGACATCCCACTACTTGAACATTCTCTGATGGCCCCAGCAAAGCCAGTGCCACCGTGGCAGTGGCAACTCATAGAGTGTGATACTTCGTTTGTAGAGGTCACAAAAGATGCTCCAGAGGCACAAATCCGGATGCATTTTCTGGAAATCCAGTTCAAGTACTCGTCCTGCACTCAGTTTTACACCGACGCTTCCAAGTCAGATGCAGGGGTATCTTATGCAGTAGTCGGCCCATCGAGTCCGATGTATTACGGCTGAGGCCTATGCACTTTTATCGGCTGTGAAGAGTATAGGCAAATCAAAACTCAAAAGATCAATAATATTTACAGACTCCCTAAGCGTCGTAAAAGCCGTCATGACTCTACATAGACACAACAACCCTGTACTTATTGAACTGTATTCTGCTCTGTGCAAGGCATACCTGTCTAACCAGCATATTATTATATGCTGGGTGCCTGGCCATAGAGGCATCGAGGGCAATGTTCTAGCTGATGAAATGGCCACATCAACTACATCGCGAGCGCTTAGCCCTACCGCTTCAATCCCTGCCAGAGATCTCAAGCACTACTTGAGAAAGAAACTTCGAAGCCACTGGCAGCGCTTGTGGGATGCCGAAACGAACAATAAGCTCCACTTAGTTAAGCCACAGATAGGTCCCTGGCATCCCGTTACGAAAGTACGAAGAACTAATGTCCTATTCTCTCGTCTGAGAATAGGACATACATACGGCACCCACAATTTTCTCTTAACGGGAAATTACCCGCCAACCTGTGGTAGATGTGGAGGGAGGCTTACCGTGCTCCACGTCCTCGTGGAGTGCAGGGAAGCCGAAAGAGAGAGAAAAAGGCACTTTCCTCTAGCGTACCGGTACCGTCTCCCTCTCCATCCCGCTATGTTCCTTGGCGACAAACCTCTCTTTGACAATAAGGCTGTCCTGGATTTTCTGAGCGATGTAGTATTGCATGTTATTTGACCAAAAGTTTCGTAGCGCATCCTCTCTCCAGTGGATGTCGCCGCGATAGTAGTTTTGCATAGCACGCGCCTCCAGGCCCTTGCGTTTCAAAGGGTCTGTCAAGGCAGTAGCGCTTTTTGAAAGTTTTATCTGTTATATATTTTCGTTTATCTTAACTATCTTATAATTTGTTCTTTCGTGTTCATAGTGCACCTCATTAGCCACAGCCATAATTTTACTACATATATATTTTACGCATTTTACAGCGATTGTTTTTAGGCCCTTTTACAGCCACGATACGTCTACTTTTCGCAATTCATTGCGCCATTGTCAACTCATGAACACTGGCCTGGCGCTCTTTGGCCATACCTGGCCCTTGCGCCATTAAACACCATACATCATCATTTGTGTCACTGGGTTAAGGTTATGAGCCTTATTCCAATTACACGTGCTCTGCAGGACAGGGATATCTTCTGTGTCTGTTCTGAGCCGGTTGTGGTTGGGAGTTGCCTTTACGAAAGTTTATTCAGCACTAACCGGAATGGCTGACAGTCCTGCACGTGATGTCTGCGGATGCGAGGAGAACATTGACCACATATTGTGCCGCTGTCCTCAACTTGAAGCAGAAAGGCAATCTGTGATCTACGCATTCCGGAAACTAGATGATCGTCTTCTGAATGAACAGACTATACTAGAACATCGCCCCCCACCAATCATCGGCTCAAAAGGGAGTGAAGGCATTTTTGTGCTTTCTGAGAGCGTCTGGTTTGTACGAGTGCCTTTGACTCGGTAGTACGGTCCGTGTACGTCTCCATACCCCCACCACCCTATCTCGCTTCCTTCTCTTCCCCTTCTCCCTTCCCCCAACGTAGGGTAGCCAACTGGACTCTCGACTGGGTAACATGCCTGCCTTCCTTGTATCCCCCCCTCTCTCTCTGTCTCTCTCTCTCTGCAGGACAGCATTTTTGGAGTACGAAGATGATCCGTCATCCTGATGGTTGCCGCAATTATTAAAGAACAGTCTCTTTAACAGCGATCAGTTGAGCTGATGTGACATTTCGTGTGCCGCTTTTCTTGTTTTTATTAGGCGCGTTCAGGACTTCCGCACTCTAGTTCTTTTGTTAACCTCAACTAAGAAACAGCAATTTACTTAGACAGACCATGCGTTACGTAAAACCATAAAGTGCGCTGTAAGGGACATAAAAAGGTATGTAGGCTCGCGAATCATTCAGCAATTCAATGCATCCACATTTAATTGCGGATTTTAATGTTATTTTATTATGTTCATTTTGTACAAACGTAAGCGAAAAACCTTCCTCAGAATCCTCTTTTCTTTTTGGTTCCAAGTGTATAGTTCGGTTCTCTTGTTTTCCAGTTTCTGCGCCTGCGCTTCGACAACAAGGTTGGCATCACTGCCTGCGTCGTCTACTTCGTGTTGAGTGTAAGTGAATATGCCGACGTTGGGGTTTATTAACGAGAAGGAGAGGAAAAAAAAAACAGACTACGCAGACGGTGTTGCTAACTTGCTCCGGCTGTTTCGACGTTATGAAAAAAAAAGAAGCGGAGGCAATCACCAAATAGTGGTCAGAGCTACTACTTTTCAGGTATGAATGGATAGAAAATTACGCGGGAGCATGCATACTATGCGAAAACGCGGGAGATAAGTGCATAGCATGAAGCGAGCTCAGAGACCGAGGAAGTACAGCATATCTCAATGTGGCCCGTATTGAGAATGGACGCCGAACACAACGTTTATTAGGCAAGCAAGGGAGGAAGGCCTTACACACACAAAAAAAAAGAAAATCATTCAGGCCGTCACTTCATGTCTTGACAAACTTGTTCAACACTGCACATCATTCACAATATTGCTGCATGAACAATATTACATATCTAGTGTGTCACCGTACTAGAAGACACGTTAGAAGTGTGCCCTTTTTTCCCTCTCCTTATTACAATTTCTGTGGGCCGACAAGCTGCTTGCCAGAACAGGCAAGTAATAAACTTTCTGATACAAAACCAATAAGGCAAGTCTAGCTCTTTCAGCAGGCGTTGATGGTTAAACAAAGTTCCATAGTCAGAGGTCTTCCTTATTTTTCATTTGGCTCTCAGAGCATTCACTTTTTGTTAAGACAGGTTCCGCTTTCGGGCGTGGGTTGGGTAGCGCTATATTTCTTACACTTCTTTGGACAAATTCAATCCCGCAGGAGTGCGAGACGAGATTTTCATTGCAGACATGTATTCGTCCACAGCAAACATTAGGAGCGGTGGGCATCTACAGTGCCGCCATCGGAATTTCCACAAGTAAGTACTTCAAGGACCTCTGCCACTGAAGCTGTAGTTTTCGCTAGTTTCGGAAGAAGTTCCTCTAAAGCTTCGTTCGCCTGAGGATGACGTGAAGTGTCGCTAGATGCAGGCTGACCTGGCGTCGCAAAAGCTGCAGTCAATTTTGCTCAGGCCTAGTGCCACTTAGCACCACAGGGTAGATGCCGCTTTAGTGGCCTTAGACATACGTATAATGGCACGCTGTTACCGGGAATTTGTTTAGCGCTAAATATTCAATTGTACGTTACACTCAAGTTCTTGTTTACGGGTGGGCGGCGCATGCGCGGAGTGTGCCTGTGTGGCGCGTACTGCTACCATCGCCGAAGACTGTTCCACTGGCTGAGCGCCGAGTTCGCACTGCGGAGAGGTAAACCTCATGTTATGTGCGCAGCCGTCAGACGGGTCATCACTTGTGAACTAAAATCTGACGGTTGGCCATTACACACTCTGTATCGGTTACTATGGTCCCGTTTGGACGAAAGTTTAGGCAGCCTACGAAGCGAAGCGCGTCGTCCAGCTTAGTATTTACCAAAAGGCACATTCTTAGGAGCAAAAGAGACAAGATTCCGTAGCAGAAAGTCCCCACAGAGGCAACATTCTCCAGCAAACACTCCCCCCTTTTTCGGTTGGGACCTTCTGGATCGGGCAAACGCGAGGAAGAACCTCTCGTGCTACAGCTGGGCTGCCATTCCGGATGCCATAAAATTACTCTATTATGTACAATTGTTGGTGTTTGGAGTCAATCAGCGAAGGCGCAACCGTCACTTGCGCCAATCATTGAATGATACGATGGCCAATTCGACAACGTTGAAAAATTGCACAGTGTTCGAGAATGCACTCCCGCAGAAACGTGTGAATGGGATTCCATCACAGGCAGTTTTATGCCAGTGATGGCACACTTTCAATATTGCAGTTTTGGTTGTGTGCTCATATCAAACGCGGGTGTTAATTTTCAATACATTTCTCAGAAAGAAAAAGTGCGCGTTAGAATCGAGTGCACCAGCATCTGCAGTCGGTCACACCATGTACATGCACGTAAGACCAATGGCGAGGACGAGTTTAAACCAGTGGGAGACAGGCTGCACTTTATCCATTCCCCCTCAAACGGTTATCCAGCTCACGCAGCTCGACTCCAGTTCTGTGTCACTGAAGCTGTAACTACAACGCGACGGCGGAAAACAGCATAGCGTGTCATCGTAGTGTGAAGCTCGTGGTGAGATCAACTAATTATTTGTTACAGTGCCTGTAATTTCGCACACAATGGAAATCGTTAATACATACACCGGTACACCGAGTGGCCCTGCGCGCGCTAGAGCACAAGTGACGTTTCCTTCCTGCGAGGAGACTGGATATTTAGTGCAGAGGTGCTTCAGCTCCTGCTCAGTGGCAGTAAGTCGTAACTAGCAATTTCTCGAATAATTTCTGTATATCTACGATCGCAGCGCAAAGCCCCTCGTCATGCACATCTACGTTCGGCAGCAAAGAGATGTAACTGCAGTGCAACTTATCATCTGAAAGGACATGATTTGCTGGTTTGATTCTCAATACACATCAAAACCTAGCAGCAAAGCTGTTGGCTGTTCAAAAGGCGCCATACCTCGCAGGCTTGCATGAGCGTTTGACAACTCTCACAAATGTAGGCTACGATTGCGTGGCTCGCGACAGGAGCCGATGAACAAGTGTAGCTTTTGTATGGGCAAACTGACTTGCATTTGTGTGCAGAGTTAAAAGACAGGACATTTGTAAGGAAAACTTATTTCATATATCGTACGTCCGGCAAAGGGAATTCATTGTGGTTTTGAGACATAGGAAAGCATAACCTATTCCGCTAACGCAACTTTACCTAAAAAGTAGGCGTGTTCAAATCGGATATCGGACCAAATATGGAATATGTACTATTTCTAAGAATAAAGTACAGAGGTTCGATGATGTCGGTTTAAAAGCAAACATTCTGATTTCATGCATCCAATGCTGTTGCCAAGTGGAAGTCCGTTCAAATAAGAAGCTTGTATATGAGACATAGAGGAAGGCTGATCGCATCTGATGCACCAATGACAGTAATTAAACGAAGGAAGAGCACGTCCTCACATATATTCCCGTACTAGAACGTAGTGTTTGTTGAAGGAGCGAAGTTCGCACGATGTTTTGAAATAATGCAAACATGACATGATGGACCAAGTGGAAAATTTTCGTACCTTAACCGACAGATCAAGTTCGTAGGCAACCTAAGCCAAAACATTGTTATTTAACAACTTGAAAAATTGATCAGAAGTGATGACTAGAAGAACTAGAGCAGAAGTGATAACTCAGGAACTGATTCGTCTGCGCAAGAACCGCGGTTCCCCTGCAGTAAAATCACTCGGACGAATCTTTACTTGCATCATGTAGTTTTCTCTGTAGACTGCAAGAATAGCTGTTGTGTCTTACTGTCTTCGAAGCGAACAAATATCCCACGACTTCGTATCATGAATTGTCGAACGAAATAGGAACCTGTTAGCAAATACTCGTATTCGTACTTCAAAATTAAAAAGGTGGCTGACAGAGAGAGTAGCACATGTGATATAAAGTTTATAAACAGTTTTTTTTTTTCTGCCGCCTCCCCGCTCGCCCAGTCTTGTCCCCTCGTCTTAGAAACCATGCCTAGAGAAGTCAAACAAAACCGCTCATTTCCTTTTCAGTCTCTCCCTTTCCAGCCAGCCGACACCGACAACGACGTGACGTCATTCTACTAATCCGTTAAAATTACCCTGCCGAGGATGTCGAGGCCGCCTTTGACGAAGATAGGCCCTCCTAAAGAAACGTTGGCCAGCCTTTCTGAGGCACTTATCCCTCTTTATAACACGTGTACCTCGTATTCGTACCGGGAATTTCAAATATTTGTATGCTCCTAGAAATGTTCACAATAATCAAATAACACGACCTAGAAGCACAAGTTCATTCAACAGTTCCCAATCATAGTTAAACGCGTGAGAACAGTCATTCATGTTAAGAAATAAAAAAGCAATGCCTTCATGCATACAATCATTGATCCCCGGTGCGATTCATATATTTATTTAGTGCTAAATGCAAACGAACGTTTAATTCTTCACGTAGATCTAGCACAACAGACACAGCAACATGTCTTTCTTCATTGCTTCGTATGAACGATTATCATGCCGATCAGGCTACATATAACGTCAAGACTTCATATAACGTCAGGCTGAATACCCAGGATGACTTTTGCTTATGGTCTGCTAAAGGGAAAGACGCTTTCCTTAACTTCTTAGGACATTGATTCATCAACAGCGAATAACAGCTTTTGAGTAGTCGTAGTTCCAGGCGCTACAACTTTGTTTCATGAATGAGAAAGAACAGCGAATACAGCCCCATAGCTTGAAAGATTGGCTCAGAGACTTGAGGTAGGGCCTTTCGGGTCCAGACACGTGGTAGCATTCGTAGTATGGTTCCTTTAGCGTAATTAATAACACTATATTATATTTAGTGGGTAATGTAATCTGCAAGGGTTCAGCTAGTAGCTGTGGCTTTTGAAGCTGTATTGCAAGCAGAACAATGCCGAGACGGAAATACCTAGGTAGTATCGTATACAAGGTAATTCATCATCAGATACTTGTATAAATTTATAGGGAATACTACTAGAAATCCATCGTGGTGAATTCAGTGTGGAAATTATTCCACACTGAACAATCAAGCGCACAAAAGACGAGGACGGACCTGGGTGCAGTGTATAGGGTCCGAACCAAGGCTAGCTGTTTCGGGCCACACCTGCGCCGGTCGTTGGGTTCTTCTTCATTGTGACGTCACTGCCACTCTCCAAGACAGGGTCGCTCACGTGCATAGTTCGTGCAATATATAGCAAAAATTGCCGAAACTTCAATTTTTGAAGCGTGTACAGAGTTCCGTATCTTTTTTTTAAACGCTTGTTGTTACAATGAAAGGTAAAGTGCCAATGTTTAATGGAGCGCCGCGACTACCAAACCTGCAGTGTAATGCCGCGGTCACTTTGTGGCTTTGCAAACATGTGTGTCCTTCTTTTCTTCAGTGTTTTCATTTCCACTGCTTTACTCCAATATTGCCATCGGCCTCGCCGGGACAGTTTACACCGCTCTTGTGAGTACTTTTCTTGTCTTTTTAGTGTTTGGTAGCTAAATTCGAGAGAAAATAATAGTTTCAACTATGCGTTCACCTTGCCTAAAAGTACACGTACCTTAACTGTTATACCTACCAACCTATTTTGTTTTGTTCTTTACGTGATGTACCGCCAGCGTGTTTACAGGCGCTCAGAAGACGTTGGTACCAGAGCGCATATCAAAAGCACATGGTGTGGTAGCTTGGTTATTATGGTTCGCTGAACGAAGGAACGTTATGAATGAACTTTTCAACGCGAGATTTTCTTTGCGAACCGCTTTCAGACTGATGAGCACAAAACAGCGCACACATTTTAACAAACCGACTTATATAGACATCTGTGGGAGTGCATCAGTTGTGGCGGTGACCGGCTCTTTTCTGTGCGGAATTAGGCAATAAGTCAACAACTGACACTTAAATATTCTTACTGCAACAAATGTGCTTCTTCAACCGCATAGTCCCTTTATTAAAGCAAAACTCTCTCGTTTCTTCCTGGTGTTTGGCCTGTCTGCTCGGCTGACTTCTCGTGGAGAATGGGAGCACATACCTAGTTGCACATGCTCAGAAGGGCTTAGCTGGGGAAGTTACACAGTGGCCCTTGCTGTTTTCTCGGGGAGACAGCAGCCAGAAGCAAGTTATCTATTCGGGGCCACAGCCGGCAACCAAAGTTTTTTTTTTCATTGCGCTGGCACTCCAGGCGCATTTCTGCCGTCGGCGTCGCTGTCGCCGTGAGGTTCCGCATTAAGTCCTAGGGTACAGTGCACTAGAATATATTGGGTAGTGGAAGGAGCGGCGGCCTCGGCGCGAGGCATATTGTGTAGAAGCTCACCAGATGGCGCGCGCGCTCACTTCCCGAGCACCGGCTGAGGGAGTCAGCGGCAGAACGCAGCAGGCGAGTGCGGCGGCACAGAGGTTCAGAATGCTGTGTTCATTTTTCCTCATGCCAAATATGACAATATGATTTTATGTAAGCAACACTAAGATCTGTTGCAAGGGATGGCGGGGCACGGTACGGACCTACAATGCATGTTATCGCGATGCACGCACTTCGTGCTGCAGCGGCAGGGTGCACTTTTAGCATCAAAATTTCGCTTTTTTTTTACCCAGTTGCACTAGTCACAAGTCCCGTTCGAAACATAGAAAATACATTTGTATTGAATAGGACTTAAACAGTGACTCCAACCAAGTAAGGGTATTTATTAACCCGATGTTTCGGAGCCAATTCGGCTCCTTCTTCAGGGGGTATTCTTCGGAGGTGACGGTGTGCAGCTTTTAAAAAGTCCATCGTAAGAAAGGGGAGAGAAAGGGAGGTGGGGAGACACTCGACAGGGCACCTATTATAGACACACGAAAATGGCGAAAGGGTGGGGAGGCTGCGGCGTTGCTGGTCGACTGGGATGGCCGATGCTGGGGGACACTTTACCCGCGGGAAAGCCGTTGAAGGGAGGGGGGGCGATATGTTTTGGTGTTGGTGACCTAGAGCGGGGGTTCTTCTTTTCGCCGTGTCTCCGAGGCCATAGACATACACAGAGGGTAGGATGCCCTTCACGCGGTTTATATTACGTCGGGCTAATAAATACCCTTACTTGGTTGGAGTCACTGTCTAAGTTCTAATCAATTTTCCCAGCCAGACAGGCAATTCTGTCGAAATGTTTAGCTTAAAATTTGTACTGAATGCATGTATTATACTGCTTCATTCTTCTATCATTATGATTTAAGCAAGCGATGAACATGCGCATTTCAGAATCATGAGCCTCCTGCAGACAGTTTATTTCAGTGACTGTATCAGTAGGTAGGGGGGAGGCATTTTCAAGAAACATACTGCAACAGATGAGTTGCACGATAGAGAGTACACAATACCATTTCACATACTTATGTACAGCGGCTCAACTTCAGATATCTTGAAGTCACCCGACTCTTTGGAACGGTTTAAGGACTTCACAAAGAAGTGGAACCGTGTGTGGTAACATAAGAAGCTACAACTTTCACCGTCAAAGATATTCTGCATGGCTGGCGCACCCTATCCGGTCTTCTCGGTTTCTCTTAATAAGAGTAATAACATGCTTAACACGCTCATGATGCAGCTCTTGTGTACTGAATGTGGCTGTGAAAAGGTTTTTCTAATCTTCGAATAAACCTGAAAAGCCACCCGTCTGAATACAGTAGGCCACCATTGTCTCCTTGTGTACTGGGGCGGTATTCTGTAAGAGTCTACCTAGTTCACTGCCCATTTCGGCGGCCGCTGATTCACTGCTGCTTGACGTGCAGGAAGGAGACTGGCTGGCACCTTCCTGCACACCAAGCAGCAGCGAATCAGCGGCCGCCGAAATGAACAGTCCACTATGTAGATTCTTACAGAATACCGCCCCTGGTGTACAGCCTGGTGTACAGCCTGGTGTACTGAGTTGCAGCAAGACTATCAACATCCTCCTTCTTTGGGAGAAGCATTTTGTGGCATTCCCCCATCACACTCCAATTTCAACAAAAACTTCCTGGCACCATAAGCACAAATATAAAAAATGAGCCGGTCGTCACATTTTGCTTGAACACATGAGACATGGTCTGGTACAGGGCCCTGCTTTTGATACCCTGCAGTGGGAATGTCATCATCATCAAGAAGGCTTTGAATTATGTCAGTTTTGCCAGGCTTTGGGCCTTCCATCATGTCTGGCTCAATGAGTGCTGTAAGAACACCAGGCTCAGCATTCCCATTAGCAACGGATCTGGCAAGCCAATAAATACTTAGGCAAGACACAGTAATGAGAAACTGTGTACTGGATGGGTATTGCAACCGCTTGACTGCCGTGCTGTACCGAAGCGATTTTCAACTGGGTCCTGACCCAGCTTTGAGGCCATTAAGTACTTGTAGCTAACATTCTTTCTCATGTAGGTCAGCAACGATAGAACGCTTGCAATTGTGACTCTCAGGCCAACAGCAGTAGATGCGGACAGGAAGCCACCTCGACCACCTGCATGCAGCTCCCATTCGGTCAGGCATGTGAAAAACGAAAGAAGCCTTTCCACAGAAGCAGATTCTGGCCGCAGAGCGTGGCTTGGAAATCTGGATGTCATTAATTCAATGATGTCTCGGATCATCCCAGGCGCGGATCCAGGGGGGATGTCCGGATGTCCTGACCCCCCCTCAGATTTCTGCATCGCCCCCTCGCTGACAGGGGGATGGCCCTGTCGCAAAAAAAAATATGGTCACCAGCATTCTTCAAAAGTATTTTTCGCGAGTACCAGTGGTATCAGCCATGTAGAAGTAAAGCTTACTCGCTCACAAGCTTAGTTGTATTCCGTAGGAGTGTGGTGTCGCGAAGTTGCCATAGTTATTTTTTCTCATGAACACCTTGGACCTCCTGGCGCCTGGCGTGCCTTACTCGTCCCGTCGGTGGCGTCGAATGAACGAGGGGACGTCCCTTTTGCCAAACATGCCGAGGTCCGCTCGAGCGCCTTCGCGCCTGATTAACTTAGTTTCCCCTTGGGTTGTCAACGGTTGCCTCATTGGCTGTCATCGGTTCCGTGACCAACCTGCTTAATGAAAGAGATCTCTTGCTGAAGTGTTCATATATAAATAATAACAACTAACAGCTAAACTAAGGACTACGCATAGGCAACTTTTTTTAACTGTAGCACTCATTGTGATCACAGTTACACGTTGACAATATTCAGTACGAGCACAGTACCGTTCGTACGCTACAAGTTTTTCATGGTAACTTCGCAGTTTTATTGTCGTACATTAAGCATAGGAGGCTCAAGCTCACCGGATCCGTTTATCTGAGTGGGCGTTCTCGCGAAGCGGGGCGAAGCCTCGAGCCGCGGCTGCAAAGTGGGGGAGCGTGACGTCAGCGGCCAACGCCAGCGCGCGGGCCTAGGATGGCGTCGCGTGGTTAGAGAAACGGGAGCAGATGCGCGCCTTGTGTAAAAGGATGACGTCGCGTGGGAAACAAAACATGAAGACGCTGGCTCGCGCTCTCGCCTACTACACCACATCGTTATTCTTCTAGGTGGCGTCGTGAGTCTTCATACGCGGTGATTCGCATATCGTAAACAACCAGCGTAGTGGTTGCTGCGTTGGAGCGGACCGTGACTCCCGTATTCAAGAACGTTCCTCTAGTCAACACACCACCACGACTCAAGAGAGAAGATGGCACCGCCATCCCTCCCCAGAAGTGGCCACTGAGTGAGCTTCATGATCATTCACGGCTATTCATGAGAATTGTCGCGTCTTTATTCTCGATTATTCTGCGCAGTACGACAATTGAAATTTGGAGTCTGATATCTCGGAGCACGGACACGCTAGAATAATTCTTCCGACTGATACTGTGTAGAAACTCGACTGTCTCTAAGTTTTCAATACAAACATACCCACTTACTGCAGTCAACAAAAAATAACTGTTCAATTTTAGTTAATTGGGCTGCTCACAGCGATAATTATCATCTCACTTTGTGCCCCCTTAGCCACATAACTTATTTGCACAGGTGGTCTTCACATGCCTCCCAGTGCCTAACTTTAAGAAAACCATAAAGCTTAGTTTTTAACACCCTGTATTATCAGGCGCAGCCGCCAAGCACATGGCTGTATTGGGTAACGTCCTTTTCCTATAAGCTCGGAGAAACCGATACCTGGCTTCGCTACAGGTCTTCTTCCTCTTTCTGGGGTTTTACGTGCCAAAACCAGTTCTGATTATGAGGCACGCCGTAGTGGAAGGCTCCGGATTAATTTTGACCACCTGGGGTTCTTTAACCTGCACTACAACGCAAGAACACGGGCGTTTTTGCATTTCGCCTCCATCGAAATGCGGCCGCTGCGGCCGGTGTTTGATCCCGCGATCTTGTGCTCAACGCCTGAGCTGACTGCATGAGCCACCACGGAGGGCTACAGGTGTTGCTTTAGCCGTATAAAACACGGTTTTATCGTGAGGAAAAACGGTAAATTTCGGTAAATAAGAAAGGCTACTATCATCATCATCATCATCATCATCATCATCATTGACAGAAGCTGACCCCCCCTCAGAAAAAACCTGGATCCGCCCCTGGATCATCCTACCACAAAAATGCACCAAGAATTTATTTTCTAATATCCACACTGTTTACGATCGTTTGAAGATTGTGCCGGGGCGCTGTCACATCCAGGCTCTCGTTGCCATCCGCACCATCATCTTGAGATGATGAATCATGAACGTCGCGACGAGACAAATGCACCTTTTTCGTGCGTGCAGCTGGGCACACTGCAACCGTGTTTTCTCTCTTGTCTTCTCTGACGCATTTCCTTTGAGAGGTAGGATGGCAAATCAGGCAGGAGCGTGGGCACCGCGGCGTCGGTCAGCGCAGGTTTACCTCGAGGAATCCTTACTTCCTCACCGTTGATGAAGTGAATATGGTGGCGCAAAATAAAATGCGCTTCAAAGTGCCCCTCCCACACAGTTGAAGTCTCGGATAGTGGCTTATCTTAGCAATGAAGATTCCTCTCCCACTGTTTCCACCTGTCATTGTGTTTAGGCACTCCAAAAAGAGACAACGTGCGCCCATTTACTTCTCTAAAACCAGGATACCCGCTCTTGCATCCGGGCGCATAGCAATGCGCATCGCTTTTTTTTATTGCGATAGCAATTATATGGACACTTCAACCGGATTTCTGCCGTCGGCGTCGCCGTCGCCGTCGCCGTAGCCGTCGCCGTCGCCGTCGCCGTCGCCGTGAGGTTCCGTATAGATAAAATCTTCACCGCGCGCCGTATGCCCGAGCGCAAGCGTGCTGGGACGCACGCTATCACGGAGAGCGAGCGCACTCAATCCCCCACGCGCAAGCAACGAAGCGGGAAGCCAGCGCCGGAGGGAGCGGGGGGGGGGGGGGGGGGGGCACTTCTACTGTGCCAACAACCGCGCTCGTCGCTCGGCCGCACGGTCTCTTATCTCTCCCGCGCGCAAGCAAGGAAGCGGGAAGCCAGCGCCGGAGGAAGCGGGGGGGGGGGGTGGGGGGGGCGCACTTTTCTTCTGCCAACAACCGCGCTCGTCGCTCGCCGCACCGTCTCTTATCTCCACACGGCTCTGACCTTTATGAGCCGTGCATTCGCGGCTCAGTTCCTGTTGAAGCGATAGACCGCACGTACCTTCGCCCGCAGCGGCGTATGCTTGCTGCCAGCGTTTTGACAGTCGTTGTCTGCAGTCATTCAGTGTGATCTCTTCATGTTTGTGCGCGCTCACACCACGCTTGTTCATTCAGTTAGTAATAGTCGGGCCACATTTTCCAACGCACGCTACACATGTAATGCTGCCCGGATCGGCAGTGCAGCGCTACAGGTGTGTCCCTTCGCACGCGCGCTGCCCACGGGAAGCGCTTCTCATCAACACCATCGTTTCACACGCGCCTTCTCGTGGTCATCGAGTCTCTCTTCATGTCGGTCTACTTACGCCGCAGCACACCTGCTTAATCAGCTCATGTTTACTACAATTCATACTGTTACCAAAGCCGCTCACCTTACTTCGTATGACATTGCTGTGTTGCTATCGCATTCATTGCTTCGCCCTTAGGGCGAAACTGTGACATTTTTTTTTCTTCTTCTTCTCTTACGTTATCCAAATAGCGACCACAGGGCAGCATCGAACAGACAAATGGTCACGCTCGGCACTTTCAGTAGCTTCACTTGCAAAAACACGAGAAGCACGCTGGCTCGTAACACCAATAACGACGCGGCAAAGCGGTTGCAGCTACGCGGGCAACGCGGGCTCCAACCGGCACGGTCTCCTCGGGAAGAGCACACCAGCGCCTCTAGCGGGAGTCTTCGCTCTTGGCTTCATGCTGCCTGTGCGCCCAGCCCTCCGCTCTTTCCACTACCCAATACTTCTAGTTCACTGTATCCTAGGGCTATGAATCGTCGCCGCACACCATATGCTGTATGTGCGAGTGAAAGTATGTATGTATGTGCGCGCCGTCGTCCAGTCGCGCGCAACGCTCCGGAGGCAGAGCAGGAAGGGGGAGAGGTCGCGTTCTACTCCGCGTGGCCCGAGCGACCGCGTGCCCGCCGGGCTGCCAGGCTGCGGAGGGAGGTTAGGGAGGGGGGGGGGGGGGGGCTGGTCTACGCCGCGCGCGCGCCCGCCTGGGCGGCAGTATCTTGAAAGCCATCCGCGGTGGGGGCAGAGTCCTTCCTGCGCTGTGTTTTTGCGGCTTAGATCGTGTTGATGTGAGCGGCGGCACGAAGGTCAATTCGCTCGCTGCTGCTGCCGTGCTTACTCACTACAGCGTTTTGGTAGCGAGTTCCGCGGTCTTAGAGTGAGATGTGTTCGTGTTTGCTTGTGCGCGCGTAACACCATGCTTGTTAATTTAGTTAGTTAGCCTATGTTTACAAGTTTATACGGCCGATAAACTACGTAGTGTCCTTCGTATAGCTGTCCACTAATTTAATATCGCATTCGATGCTTCGCGTTCGGGGCAAAACTGCGACTTTTTATCTAGTGGCGGCGATGGTGGCGGTGATGATGTTACATCTGGTTCTAGCCTGGAAGGTGAGGTTGGAAATTGTTCCGCCTGTGGCGTCGCTGTCTTGAAGCAACGCAAGAAGGCGCAGTATCTCTCTTCTGTTGATCTGGCGACCTCCTGGAAGCACGAGACGTTGTGCGCAATCGTTTCAAAATCATTTTCTGATGGCATCAAGTAGAAGACTTCGCTTCCTAGAATGTCGCCGGCAGGACCTTATAGAATGCTCCGCATCGCTCAACTCCCCACGGTCTGCATGGAGTGGGAAAGACGTGCTCCCTGTGTCAAACGTCCAAACTTAAGGGTACGCCGAACCCGTTGTGATTCTAAAACGCTGTGTGGTCTCTGAGCGCGTTAGCTTCTTCATCACACATGGCCCACGCAGCAGCCTCTGAACTTCTAGAAATTGATTGCTAGTGGTCTCCTTTGTTAGCTCGGGATTTTTACGCACTCAATGTTGAGGGGCTTGATAGCGCAGCAGCTGCAATAGGGTGCACTTTTCAAGTTCCGGAAAGACCAACAAATGCAGATATGCACTGACATTAGACCATCAATTCGTTCTTTTTGGGGCATTGAAAATATCTGGGGATTGATGACTGAGTGTGTTCGATGAAAGATCACGCGACAACTGAAGAAGTGCACACCTTGAGTCGACATGAATGACCACAATCTGGGCAGTACATCCCTCAAATGTCCTCAGTGCAGCTGTTATGACAGCACCCTTTGCGGCCGTCGATCAAACCAAGCTGTCTAACTCTCTAGTCGGAATCCAAAATGTCTACCTGGCAAGCAACTAGCACCTGCAAAAGGGAGAAGGCAAGGAATGTGCCACTCTAAAAAAATGTCCAATACGCCACGCGCACGAAAATTAACATTTAATTTTTTTTGTCGGTAAATGGCCAAGGACATATTTTAGAATAGCCAAGTGTTTACACCTCGTGAGATGCCTCATGTATTATTTCATTCCCTAAGACCTGCAGTAACAACGGTAAGAATATGTCTTGCAGTATTTTCTAGCTTCTTTTGTCAGGTAATTCTGTAGCTCTGGTATAAATAAATATCGGTTTAGTCGCTCAGGTTAGAAATATTGAGATATGTCAGCACCAAAGCTTTCGCAGCTTTTAGACCGCTTTAACTAATCATATGGGGTTTATTTGCCGTACAGGTCGTACAAGCATTGAATTATTTTGTAACATTACTGACATTTGTTTTTTTTTCTCATCTCAGGGAGGACTACGCAGCGTCGTGTGGGCGGACTGTGTTCAAGCACTTGTGATGCTTGCATCTCCTGCAATCATCGTTGGTAAAGTGATATACGACTCTGGCAGTGCAAGCCCACCGCTGAGGCAGATGAGTGATTTCAATGTCACAGAATACATATTCCGGTGAGTTATACCCCAATATATGATTGTGGTACGAAAGTACAAAGTGCAGGTGTGTGGGTAACAAACACAGGCAAATAACAGGCAGAATCTGTAGCTGTGTTGCTTGCGCTTGATATACGAGCAAACAGATAAGATGTAGTTTTTTTGTGTTTAGAATTGATTAAAAAAATGTCACAGTTTCGCCCTAAGGGCGAAGCAATGAATGCGATAGCAACACAGCAATGTCATACGAAGTAAGGTGAGCGGCTTTGGTAACAGTATGAATTGTAGTAAACATGAGCTGATTAAGCAGGTGTGCTGCGGCGTAAGTAGACCGACATGAAGAGAGACTCGATGACCACGAGAAGGCGCGTGTGAAACGATGGTGTTGATGAGAAGCGCTTCCCGTGGGCAGCGCGCGTGCGAAGGGACACACCTGTAGCGCTGCACTGCCGATCCGGGCAGCATTACATGTGTAGCGTGCGTTGGAAAATGTGGCCCGACTATTACTAACTGAATGAACAAGCGTGGTGTGAGCGCGCACAAACATGAAGAGATCACACTGAATGACTGCAGACAACGACTGTCAAAACGCTGGCAGCAAGCATACGCCGCTGCGGGCGAAGGTACGTGCGGTCTATCGCTTCAACAGGAACTGAGCCGCGAATGCACGGCTCATAAAGGTCAGAGCCGTGTGGAGATAAGAGACGGTGCGGCGAGCGACGAGCGCGGTTGTTGGCAGAAGAAAAGTGCGCCCCCCCCACCCCCCCCCCCCCCCCGCTTCCTCCGGCGCTGGCTTCCCGCTTCCTTGCTTGCGCGCGGGAGAGATAAGAGACCGTGCGGCCGAGCGACGAGCGCGGTTGTTGGCACAGTAGAAGTGCCCCCCCCCCCCCCCCCCCCCCCCGCTCCCTCCGGCGCTGGCTTCCCGCTTCGTTGCTTGCGCGTGGGGGATTGAGTGCGTTCGCTCTCCGTGATAGCGTGCGTCCCAGCACGCTTGCGCTCGGGCATACGGCGCGCGGTGAAGATTTTATCTATACGGAACCTCACGGCGACGGCGACGACGACGGCTACGGCGACGGCGACGGCGACGCCGACGGCAGAAATCCGGTTGAAGTGTCCATATAATTGCTATCGCAATAAAAGGGTCAGTGGCACTGCCCGTGCATATTTACATCCATGCATCACTTGCTAATTTCCTGATATTGTCGATTTAATTATTGACAAGCACAGAACGAACATTTGGAACTGCTTGCCAGATCTCGTGCTTCTAGTTGATGATATACATTTCTTCGGACGCGGAATGCAATTGGTGCACTCTTAAGCCGAACCAGAAGAAAACTGTTATTTTTTTCGTTTCAATACCTTGCTTCATATATCCCTCTTTTTAATAATGAAACACCTTTGTTTTAAACACTTCCTGCAACGAAATCGCACTTTATCTATGTTGATATACAATTTAAGCAAACTTAGCATAACTGCTAGACTGGTAATTTTCAAGTTTTCCCATTAGCAGGCTCTAAAGGCCACATGGCTGAAGAAACGTACTACTACCTACGCAGACGACGCTTGAAATTTGTCAGCGAGCCGTCCATCTCTGAGCCTCCGAGACTTTTCAGTGCTCCATGGGCATAGTCACATACATACGCATACCCTTCTGGAGAGTCTGGTGATTCTGGCATATTGCCGCACTGCCGTGGCCGTCATGCGCCGTGCATTGCTCACGTTCCAAATGAGGAGAAGGGTTGGATCTTGCCTTGCATTGCAAGAGTTGTGCTTGTTATCCGCGGTTGAAGAATGCGGAAGTCGTAGGTCGCGGAAAAACAACATTAGAACATGAGCTAGTGGAAGCAGTAATAATCGAAAATTCTGGATCTGATATGAGCGTTAGCAGGGCTCTACTGGCACTCTTAAACAAAGAAGCACGATTCATGGTTAGCCACAGCCAAGCTGGTTCTACTTCTGGTATGTGTTTATATATGACTCTTGCGCCTGTTGTGTGCAGTTGACAGCGTATGCAAGTGCTTCCCAATTTTCACGTTTCTTGAAGAGATTGTACGCGCCTGAGCAATTCTTGCTTTATTTCCTTGTTTTTGGTGCCTGCCCTGTTTGTTGCTGGTATTGGGGTGCCTTGGGCGCATGCGTGAATTGTCCTGCTACTGCGAAATTTTCCAATAAGCGTTCACAGCTGCCGGTAGTGCTTGTCCCGTCTGTCTCGCCTCGGCTCGTCCCATCTATTGCACTTCACTCTAATATGCATCACCAACTGGCCCAAGATTCAACTCATCTGAAGTTATTCCTGCTACTTCGCATTTGTCAAATTCAGGCCGACAGGCAAAATGCGTACAATGTATAACTACATGGACTGGCAGTTGATGTCATGGATTTATTCTGGTGTAAAGGCACCCCAGAAAGTAAAGGAAGACAAACAAATGCAGGACGCAAGCGCCTTCTCCTGAATCTAGCTTTAATAAGAAAACAGGCATCATATGTAAGACGTCGTGACATGAAGTGACGTCATTCATTCAAAAATAAATTCTTCATGCAATGTAACTGAGAATGACAGAGGAATTGGACCTTTTCCTTGTGAATCTGCCAAAGCTTAATTATCTTATGTACTGTTTGGTCATAATTTCTGTTCAACGCAGAAGTTTGGCTTCGCTGGTGATAGCAGAACTTGTAAATCATAACAAGTGCAAAGTCAACACAGATAAGAGGCACATAAACTAGCACCCGTCCAGTCTATGTCTCTTTTTTTATTTTCACGATCCTTTGTGCTTGTTCTGATGTCCAAGTTCCATAATTTCTGGCCACAACATGTTTTGTGGGACACAGGAATGAACCCGCATTTTTTTGCAGCGTGTGGCAATGTGCGGATGACCTTGTTGCGCACAAAAAACTCGATTCGCTCCAATCTCAAATTAATAGAATGTCTGTCTACACAATGTAGGCCCGACCAGATGGCAATAGTAGGTTTTACACAACCACCGTTGCACAACGCACCGCCTGCGAATTGTGCCAGACGCAACAACCAAATAACTTTGTTTTCCTGGCTTCAGCCTTTTTTCTCACAACAGAGCGAATCTCGTTCACATGCTTCATACATTAAAAAAAGAAAAGAAAAATCTTTTAGCCCATAGGAACTGGCTATGCTGCTGTCCACGAAAAACAACAAATGCATACGAAACAACGGCGATCACTTTTTAACCGATCATTATATTCCATCTTCATGCCTAATTTAGTCGCGCAAATAATTTTTTCACATCCCTTAGGAGGGTTTTGTGCTGGGACAATAAACGCAGAAGCCAAACCTGAAAAAGGTTGGTTGTGGCTTGCACATATATGGATCCGGCGAACTAGGCCACAGGTGTTGTGTACAGTTGCCGTCATCATAACGTCGTGCCTACATCGGGCACATGAGGCGCTGTATTAATGCGAGACTGAGGGGAACATGAGCCATCTGTGTGAAACAACCATCCATGACACACTGTGAAACACTGCAAAAAGTGTGGCTGCTGTCCTGCGTTCAGAAAAACTCGCATTGTAGTCAGCCATCATGAACAGACCACATGCGATGTAATTGTGGCTTGCGGCATTTAAAAAACAGGACTGGTGTAGTAGTCATCCTTGCTTTGTACTGCACGAAAAATTTCTTTTCATAGACAACATCACATCATGTCACCACGTGATAATATATAGTATTGTACGTTTCTTGATTTTAAAGCTTGAGGTGAGAGCCGATGCTTATGTCACATGTGTACACCTTTTTTGTGTGTGTGGTTCCATTACACCGGAATCGGTATAATCAAATGGCCACACACTGCTTTTGTCACATTATAGTGGTGCTCGCAAAGCTTCGCAAACATCAGCCTATTTGGTCAAAACATTGTTTAGCACTTACGTTTTTCCAAAAAAGAAGAAAAGCAGTCAGTCCAATAAGGTAGCAAGAATAAAGAGCATTAGGCTAAATCCACTGCACTGCTTTACTTTTCACCTTTTTTTTCCTTATACTTAAGTGGATAAGCCAGAGTGTTAATGTTACCGTTGATCTAACTGCGCCGAATAAGTTGTTCATATTACGCAAAAATGTTAATGCAACAAAGTATGATTTACATGCAATAAGAAACACCAGCCTCACTTAGTCCTTCAGACACAAACATGGAATATTTTATTTCTTTGGCATGACGAAAAACATATGTAGGCCAGATAAGTCTATATATAAATGAGTCTTCACGATCAAGCACCGCTATAATGTGACCATTAGGGTACATACATCGTAAGCAGAGCAGATACCGGCCTCAATTTCACAAATGCCAAGTGATAGCAAAAACATCAACCATTTACCCAGGAAATAATCGAGTCCCACAAAGTAACAGCATTAAACAAGAAAAGTGTCAATGCTGCATCTCTTTCCTGAAAATGCAAGACAATGACATGCTGGTATGACAACCTACGACCAGGGCACACATGTGTGCGACCACCCCATGCCTCTTTATGTGGTTTCATGCCTTTGACGAAGCGTTCCTGCTTATATAATTGTTTGTTGCAAAAACAGATCAGTTACCAGTCAGCGCGCAGTGCACCAAGCCATTTTTCTATGTGGGCCTCCTTTGCATCCTTAGCACTGCTGTCACCTGTTCAAAACTAAGAGTCACAAAAAGACGAGTTCTCTTTAAATCTACATGCCAGAATATGTCGGTTCTGCAGTTGAAATAGCGTAATTATAAGGAAAACAATTTACATGTTTTGATGAGCTTTGCTTTCATAACCTTACTGTTTATTTGGGCACATAACCAGTCACGTCATTTGTGCTAAAACGAGAAGACTTCAACAACGCACAGGTTTACACTGGTTGGTGCTCTATTGACTTTAGCACACAAATTGAACAAAGGACAGGGTGCAAGAAATATGAACCACTACTTCCAGATGACAGTATTCGCCACATGGGCACATAATATAGCTATGAAAATCCAAACGAAAGTAAACAAAGGAAAAAGTACATCTTAATAAAAAAAGAACAAGACGAAACAAAGAAAACAATTTCTTTTGGTAACTAAGTCACAATCAAGATGCCAAAGAAAGCCATACTTTGGCAAGTACGCACGTTAAGTTATTTCACTCAGTCCCCCGATACCACAATTGCTTGTTTGACAGCAAAACTGACAGGACATTTACCCATCTTTTTATTGCACGCGCCATTTTTGCTCCCTCCACAACCTTTTCTTTGTGGTTAATAATTTAGTACCTACTTCGCCTCTACTGGCATTGCACGTGGGTGTATGCATTCCGTGTAGAGTAACTTACACTCAAATCAAGCACACAAAGCAGTGTGCGAATTACCATTGGACACTATGCAAATATTTGCAGATGAAAGAACGTTCTAGTCTCTTTTGGAAAAAAGAAAATGCAAGGCGTTGCCTATAAGAGGACATTAATAAATTTTCTTATTGTGATCTCTTGTGAGATATGATGATAGCCTAATATTAATTTCTCTACTTCTACATGTTTAGAATAGTATATGCTGTGAAATTATTTTATTTGCAACCACTTTCACCGTCATTTAAATCCTTTTAGTATGAATTCCTATTACAAGTCAAACTTCCATATTTTGAACCTTTTGAATCATACCAGCTAACTCATTAGTATGGAGAACCTAGCAAACACATGATTATTCGAGTACCGAACGTACGCAAGCAAAACGCAGCTGTTCTTTCAGTTTTTTGGGTAGCCGTGACACTGTATATGGGCAGAGACACGACGGCTACTACAGCGATAAGTATTGTGGCCAACCAAAAGTAATTTTATTCTTACATAGGCGGGCGCGGCCGAATGTGAGCTGACGATAGTCTGCTTTTCCCGTAAGTGCGTACAGTTAAACCTCGACTTAACCTAGTCAGTAAAATCAGCAATTTGCCTTGTTGTACTGAAATTCGACATTTCAGTCAAATAAGTACATTCGCCAATGGATTGTTTTCACACGAAGGAGGCTGAACTCAGAAAAAGCAAATCTGGATCAGAAAGAAAAATTGGAATTTGAGAGTCGAGGACCAATGATATGGTTTCATGCTGTGTAAACGATACCTTCAAATCGGCAGTATGAAGTCAACCCAGCCATGCTTTCGCATCCGCTCTGCTCTCATGGCTGATACTGTCGCACACAAATGGGACGCTTGTGTCATGAAAAGCGCCAGCACCGGGGCGAATTTTTCTCCTACCCTCAATGTATCTATGAAACATTAGTTTATGCAACGTCCAGTACTAAACACAAACTGCATGTGTACCAAAGAAAATTTTCGCTCGGGATGACAGCCATGTTGGTCATGGCAGGCGGCTGTGTTGTTCTTTTAGCTGTTTCTCTCGGACGGACGGACGGGTTTCCTCGTTGGGTAGGCATTAAAATTCTTACGCGTTTTAAACTGTCCATAGCATCTTATGGTATTTTTGTTCCACTTCTCATTATTGCAGTCGATTTCTGTAACAGGCAGGCATTATTACACGCCTAAACATTCTACGTAAGGCACTACCGAGCAAGCGTATTTCGTCTGTCACCACAACATTATCGGCAGTGTTAATGCGTTACTTATTTACGGATAACTCAAAATTTACACAATAGCACCTCTTATTCCGCAACAAAGTGACTGCAACTTCTCAGTGACACCTGCCAATATGTTCAAACTGCCGCCAAGCCGCCGCGGTTGCGCAATGCGTATGACGTTGCGCTGCTGAGCTCGAAGTCGCGCGGGTTCGATGCCGACCATGAGGCCGCATTTCTATCGGGTAGAAATGCAAAGTGGCTCGTCTAATTTGATTACGGTGCGCGTTAAAGAACTTCAGATCGTTGAAATTGATCTTGTCCTCCACTACGGCTTGCCTCTTAATCAGATTATGGTTGTGGCAATTAAAACCCCATAATTTTATTTTTTTAAAGTTTGTCACCATGAAATTCAATCATCAGCAAAAGTTAACTCCTTCCTCCTCGAATATGCCATTGAAAAGCACGTTTCTCCAAATTTCAGCACAAGCGTCGACCTGACGAACGACGAGAACGTGTGGAGTGCCTTGGCAGGTGCACTGCCTTACTGCCTTGCGCGAACAGGATTTGACCAGATGGCAGTTCAGCGATTCATTGCAGCGAGGACTTTACGAGAAGCGAAAAGGTTTGTGCAAGGAGAGCAGGTCTTTCAGGGGAAAAAAATGGAAACACGTTGTTGATACGCTTTCTTTCAGGATTGCCATCACCGGTGCTCTCTTCGTGTTATCATTCTTTTCACTCGCAGCATTCGGCGCCCTTGCGATAATATACTGGTACAGGGACTGTGATCCAGTCCTCGCTGGTGTCATCAGAAGCTATGACGAGGTACACACATTCACATGGTATTTTTGTGGGCTGGTTGGTGAACAACGACTGGTGTAGCTACCGTAATGTTGCACAGGGAAAACTAACTTGGGGGCACATTTCCCGCGCTGTTGTTGTAGCTCGCTTTTGAACACGTGTGCCATGAGCAAGAAGAGGCACAGGCGCCGACTACGGGGGGGCTCCGCGGCTCGAGCCGCCTCCGGAGAATTCTGCCCCCCCCCCCCCCCCCCACCCTCGCTCTTAGAATGTTATTACCAGAGGCCTGTTACCCAAACCGTTTATGGTTTCTTTTGAGTTGCCTCTACATTTTCCCTTCAAATGTCATTGTGGCTAAAAGCTAACTGCATCATTGTTGACGCGGTCGTGCACGGCTTTTATTCATAATTTCGCGTTATTTCTAATTTCATAATTTATAATTCTTATAATTCATAATTATTCATAATTTCGCATAATTTCGCATAATTTCGCGTTATTATGCAGAAAGGCATAATTTAAGTCATTTTCGTTTGCAACTCACTCAATTGAATCATAAGTAATTGGCACGCACGCTTCAAAGTCGCAATGACACACTATAAGGAGGCAAGTAGACACCATCCATATAACGCTATCGCCCATTCGTGCTTCTGCTCAAGCATACCGCACTTGAGGTATTCGTGAAATGCTGCAGTAAAGACGTTTTCTTCTTACAATTGCAGTTTGGTAATATCCCGTTCTGTTCTTATATATCTTTTGTTCAAGATTGTTCCATATTACATGAGAGAGAGGCTTACTGATGTCGCAATGCTCCGGGGGTTATTCCTGGCTGGACTTCTCGGGGCTTCGACAAGGTGAGTTGACTAAGTGAAGCCAGTTTATTGCAAGCGGAAAGGAGGCAGTAAGCGAAATTTTTCTTGCGGCATTTAAAACGCCGCCTTATATCAATTCTCGCTCGCTATTATCCTTACAAAGAATAAACATAGCGCTTCAGTGTAACGAAAGCATAGTCATGCATCGGTGTCTGTTTCGAAAATTGGGAGTAGGAACAGGTTTATCAATGCAGGAGCACAGAACTACCACATTTCATGTCAGTGAGCTTGATAGCAAAGTTCCACGTGGTAACTCTTACGGAAAACAGACCCCAAGTCATGTGCGGAACACAGTAAACTTCAAATTACTTGCACTAATGCTTCAGGCACTCAGCATAAGGTTGACTTAGTATGACAGCATCTAAGCGAGGGATAGCGCAGAAACAATTTTATGCGGGTTATTTCGCGTGGTATAAAGCGTTTACCACCTTGTGCATTGCTATATTTCACCAAGTTTGCCGCATACTGATTGTAATAGAGTTCTCGAATGAGCTTTGTTTTGAAAGCCATTCTCCAACCATAGAAAGTTTGAGGCGATATTAAAGAACTTAGCAAACGTGAGACCGTACAAAACAAATTTATTCCATTCTGAGTTTATTACAGTCTCCTGACGTCAAGTTAACGCAAACACCGATGCAATCATCGGGTGGTGACCCGCAGCCTTGTTGGAACAGCCCCGTCAAAAGCTCTCGTCATTTATAGGAAGTAACGTTTCTTTGCTTTGAAAACAAATAGCATTGTGTACTTTCAGATGTTTTAAAGCGAAAGCTCTACTAACCTAGTCGAGCCGAGTTGCGCCGTCGCGAGCAACTTGAACATCATTTGACAGCAGCTCCGCCGTCGACTTGGAAACGCATCACGTGACTCGCTGCGCCGAGCTCCGCCGGCGTCTGACCACCCCGCAAGCAGCGTTTGACCACCTCGCGGATATTGCCCAATGAACTGCTTCACTGGAGAGGGTCCGCAATGCGAAGCGCGTCGGAGACTGAGGAAGAGCGAGCCCTTCGGCTCGCAATACGCTCGGACTTGTCGGCTTATAATTTATGCCTGGCTTAACGATGAGTGTATACTTAAGCATAATCATTGCAACTAAATCAAAGGTTAACCAAGTGAAATCGAGACTTAACCAGGCTAAACCAAACTTTCGCTTTGCATATCCAGGGTTAGCTGAGCTAAGCCGCAGCCATTATTTTTCTATTTACTTGGCTGACAAGACCTGAGGAGCGCGCAGAAGTGGAGTTGGTTTCGGTGTGTCCAAGATAGCGCAGTTAAATTATATAACCGGATAAGGAGGGTGGTGCCACCGTCTGCGATTGGTCGGCTTCCCCTTGCTTGGCTTGCATTGGCCAGTTGAAAATTGCGGCTGCGCGCAACGGAAGGCTAAAGATGCCGTTAAAACGGATTCTCTCACACACACACACAAACACACAAAGAGTGGGCAGAGTGATGTCGTATACGTGCTGAAAGGGCTCGACAATGTTATATTGCCCCGTAAAAATTGATATTACACGTATTGAAATCAATTTTCCCCGGCAGCTCCAAGCAGCCACTGCCCAAGCAATTGGTTCGTAATCATCTTTATTCCTTTAGGGAAGGGTTAGTCGCCGGCGGTACCGAAAAAATAATCTGGTTTTGTTCGGCATATTATTGCATGTTTAGTGCGCACCCGTAACCATGACTTGCTGGGCCTTCGTGATTTTGTGACGTTGCCTGATAGACAGGTGAAGTGCGCGCAGCATGAAAATATTTGACCAATAATGGAGAGCCAGTAGCGAAAAAGGCGTGAATTGTAAATATTTTTCTTTCTGTTCGACCTAATCATGTGTATCAGTGTGTACACGCCATATCATATGAGGAGTTTTCGCGGTTTGTTTGACGTCGCGTGACCGACATGTGAAATGACGGTGGCGAAAAATATTTTAGACCAAACCTGGAGGATTAGTGGCAAAAATAGACAAGAAAAAAGAAAAATATTAGAACAGTTAGACCGACCGCGTGAACGCTGCGTACTCGCGCGGCAGCATCACGTCAAACACACTATGATTTCATGGCTCAAAATGGGCTCAGCGATGCCATGCGTTTCCTATCTCAGCGACTTACGTTATATGCTAAGGTAACGTAAGATAAAATCTTGCCCCTGTTTTTCAAGCGAAGCTTGTCATCATCATCAGCCTAGATTGATGTCCACTGCAAGACGAAGGCCTCTCCCTGCGACCTCCAATTACCCCTGTATTGCGCTATAGCTGATTCCAACTTGCGCCTGCAAATTTCCTAACTTCCTCACCCCACCTAGTCTTTTGCCGTCCTCAACCACTCTTCCCTTCTCTCGGTATCCATTCTGTAACTCCAATGGTCCACCGGTTATCCATCCTACACATTACATGGCCTGCCCAGCTCCATTTTTTCCTCTTAGCTAGAATATCGGCTATCCCCGTTTGTTCTCTGATCCACACCGCTCTCTTCCTGTCTCTTAACGTTAGACCTAACATTACCGTTAGACCTTACCCGAAAAAGTGTAGGAGTGGGGTTGAAGATTAATAGGCAGAACACAAACATAATGTTCAATAGCCTGGCAAGAGAACACGAATTAAGGATCGCCAGTCAGCCTATAGAGTCCGCAAAGAGCACGTTTATCTAGGTCAATTACTCGCAAGGGACTCTCATTATGAGAAAGAAATTTGCAGAAGAAGAAATTAGGTTGGAGTGCATACGGCAGGCATTGCCAAATCCTGACTGGGAGCGAAGCTTGTATTGCCTCAGAAGTCTCGGCGGCGGTGGTGGTGGCGTTGTCAGGCTAAAACTTCCCTATCGAAAACCTGTCGAAAACTCGCGTCTCGCTCACTTGGTATATAGGAAAATTTGCATTGAAAGGTAGGAATGTATGACTAAAATGTCTGATAGGTCATGACATCAATAAGATCATATGCTCGTCAGTTACGTCACGATTAACGATAATAAAATGACGTATGGCGCATACCCGCATTTTATATGTGGGTACGAGCCAGGGATATGAGGGTATGAGCCAGGGACAAGAAAGAAAAAGAGAAGGAAGGAAAGAAAGAAAGGAAAAAAGAAAGAGAGAAGGAAGGAAAGAAATCATGTGGTTTCTACCGGGACCGCACATTTCAGCTCCGCTCGTCTACTATCTGTACGGGGTGCATGGCCGGCTCGTCGTCGACATGCCGATTCTAGCGTTAGGGTTTCCGAAGTCCAGGCAAAACAACACCGAAGAGTCGCGGACCCCTAGTTGTGGGAGCACGATGTTGAGGCCAAACGTGAGCGAAGAGCCATCGACCCTTACTTTAGGGCAAATAAACGGAACGCCTGCGACAGCGTCGTCTTGCCACAAGCTTCGCTTAACCCCATTTTATCGACACGGGAAGGGCTCTGAATTTTTTAGCAGCAATTGCGGGCACACGTTATAGTGGCACATCTGCATATCTGACATTTAGGCACTAGCAAGGCTACAAACGGGACTAGTTCGCAACCCTCTATAGGGTAAAGCCTGCTTTATATAGCACGCAGGGACCTGGACACACCTAACAACTAAAGATGACACGGACCAAACGATCGTGTACATGTGTGGATGAGGTAGAATATATTCACTTTCATCGCCATGGCATAATGCAAGCTTTGTCACAACCGAAGGCCTGCCTACCACCCTTAAAGGGACGCTCAAGGCAAATATTACGCCGAGCTAGATCAACAGATCATTTGTCGAGAAGCCTATCATCATTTTGTATCTCCCAACTGTAACATTTTGTTGCGCAGTAAATTGCCGCCGAATATCGCACTCATGCTGCTCAAGTTGAACCGCGTGCGCCAAAACGTACGAGTTGATGTAATCTACACGTGACCTCCCTCTATTTCGCTCTCCGGGAATCAGCCAGTGCTGACGTCGCATGAGAGGTACCATAGTACGCAACAGGTGGCACCACTCCGCTTTCTCACTTTCGTCTTTTTCTAGCTAAGAAATGCGCGCTTCTCGGTACAAATGACAAACTAGTATCCCTGTTTATAACATAGCCGTGGCCTAGTGGTAGAGCGCCCGCCTCGGATGCGGGAGGTTGTGGGTTCGATTCCCACCGCCGCCGGGCACCCACTGGATCCAATGGGTAAAAGCGTACCCCGGCCTGACGTTCGGCTTCCTTCAGGGGTGATACGCTTGGAAAAGGAGCCTGGGCCCTGAATTCCCGTCGAAACCTTCGTGAGCATGGAAAAAAAAAAGTGATGTCTGGGCCTCTCCCATGTCGGCCATTTGCCATGTGGCGCCCCAAGCACCTATTCAGGTGGGGGACGCCTTCGGGTTGAGGTCAAACACCCCTTTCCAAGTGTTGAGGTCCCATAATGGCCGAGCACCAGGCCGGCAGCGCGCTTGTACACGGCGGCAGCATTTGCCTCACAGCCTCGGCGCATGCTCGTCCACAAGGCCGTCTGTGGTTGGCCAAGAGGCGCCCAGAGACAAGAGCTGAAATCTCCATTGGGCCCTCTTTCGAGATGTGAACCGACCACCAGGCCTGAGCACCAGGCCAGGGGACATCTCTACGCAGTAGAAAAACCGGCGGGTTCCCGGCGGCACCGGGATTTGAACTCGGTACCCCCCGCATACGAGGCGGATGCTCTACCGCTAGGCCACCACTGCGCAAACTAGTATTAAAGAATCATAATCACTTTCTATCATCTATCTCATTCTAACATTTTTCTTTAGGGTCCGTTTAAACTATATCTATTGTGATGCGCAGAGCAATAATTTTGTATGCGTTTTTCTGCAGCACGGTGTCGTCAATCGTCAATTCCCACGCGGCCACATTCTACATCGACATCGTCTCACCGTATGTCAACATGAGCGACAGGACAGCCGTGAACGTCATGCGCCTTCTAGGTAATCCGAAAAACTTTCCGTAGCAACGTTTACATATTGCAAAACTCGGGAGCGTATATTAATTAGGCAGTTAGCTTGGAGTTGTTACCGAGTATGCGCGATGCATTGCTCCGTAATTCGGGTAAAAGTTGATGATTCGGTTCAGCGCCTCTTCGCATCCACTGGTATCCAGCGCGTCTCGCTGATGTAGCCATTAGCTCTAGCGTTTCGAAATAGCTATGAAGGGCAATTTTGTCTGCCTCGTTCTACCAAAACACACAGTATCTGGGGCAATTGGCAGAGTTCTAAGTATCTTTATAAATACAGAACAGAGACACGTAAACTAAAATAGGAAACTATAAATAGCACGGCAGCTGCCGTAGCTATAATTGATGCTATTAATGCTTCTCGTTGTGCTCATAATCCGTTCTGGAAGGACAATTTAACAGTGCAAGTGCGCACTTTGCAAGAGAAATTCCAGGACTGTTTCTTTTTCCACCGAAGCTGTCAAGGGCTCACCTTTCGATCGTCGCGTCCGGCAATAGAAAAAAAAAAACTCATTGACCGTATGCTGTATGTGCGAGTGAAAGAGGAGCGAGGGTGAGGGACGCGCGCCTTCACGGAGAGCGAACGCACGGCGCAGAGCAAACGCGGATTCACAGTGGAAGGGCAGCTGTGGACGGGGAGGGCATCGAGGCATCGTAGACTGTGCGTGTGAGTGCCCGCTCCTTAACATTCGCTGCCTGCAAACTCATGGAGTCCATGGCCCTGGCCCGTCTGGTGTGGATCTCCAGGGTGCTGGACTTCTTCCCTGAGCAGCAGACTGGTTTCGGGAGCCGCCGCTGCACAGCTGATTCCATCGGCGATGTCGTGTCGACACTGGAGAAGGCCAGGAGCGAGGGAGAGACAGCTCTGTTGGGTCTTCTGGACGTGCAGAGTGCCTTCGACGGACAGCCCCATCAAGTGGTGATGCACGCCCTCGATGCACTGCGGGTGTCTGGACGCATGGGGAACTTCGTGCGTGCCTTCCTATCTGGCCGCTCTTTCTGCGTACGTGTGGGCAATGCACAGAGCTCCCCGCAACCGGTCACGGTAGGGCGTGCCTCAGGGATCCGTGTTGAGTCCTTTTCTATTCAACGTGGCCCTAGCACGCCTGCCTTCAACCATCCCGAAGGGCACAGCTCTGTGTATGCTGACGACATCGCCCTGTGGACCAGCGGTCCACGACGCAACCTCGTTGCAGTCCGGACCTGCCTCCAGGAGGCCCTGGACGCCTCGGTGAGCCACCTTGCTTCAGTGGGCCTCTCGGTATCCCCCGCCAAGACCAAGGCCCTCCTGGTGCACCCCCGATCGGCCACCCGACGGGGCGCTTCCTGTCTCATCATAGGTGGCACCGGGATACCATGGCAGAGGACAGTCACATACCTCGGGTTGCAGATTGACCACCCGCTGACTTGGACTCCCGTTGTGAAGGCTGTGGTGCGCACGTCCAGAGGGTCCAGCGAGCAGTGAGAGACATTTTCCTGAGGGGGCGGGGATGCTCGCCATCCTGGACGCTGCGACTGCATTCAGCAGCCGCCACCTCCAGGCTGCTCTATGCCCTGCCACTGATCACCCTCTTACCAACCCGGCTAACACGTCTGGAACAACTCCACCGGGGCTTCTTCAGGAGCGTGCTGGGGCTGCCCCGGTCCTCACAGATAGCGGCAACGCTTACAGAAGCGGGAGTGTGGCCTTTGTTTCTCCTGCTGCAGCAGCGCGACTTTGTGCCCATTGACTGGCTGGACACCGCCCCTGACGGAGAACCCCTGCTCACCCGCCTGGCGGGCCGACCCTCTTCCAGAATGGGGAGCCTGGTCGAGACCTACCAGACAGTGGTCGGCCAGGTACCTCCAGCGGGGCGACTCCCACCTCCTCACGAGAGGCCTTTGGTCATGTGCACCTCGCTGGAGGGACACTCCAAGCGCCGTTCTGCCAGCTGCACGCTCCTGCAGGTGGCCACCTCTAAGCTGGAGAAAGAGCTGGCAGGGAGACTGCTCATCTTCACGGACGGCTCCGTCCTCCCCAACACCGGCTCAGCCACTGCAGCCTGTGTGGCCCCCGCTGGGCAGGGCATCCACTTGCCGACTCTCCTTCTCGGCCAGCTCCACCGCTGCTGAGATGGCGGGCCTTCACCTGGCCGCAGACCTGCTGGCAGCAGACCCTCCTGGAGTACCTGTGACGGTGGCCTGCGACTCAAGAGCAGCTCTCCAGGCCGCGTGTCTCCCGGAAAGGTCTGGCCTTAGTGCAGCCCTCTTGGTAACAAAGCTTCACGCCCTCCGTGCCAGTGGCACCGATGTCTCGTTGCACTGGATCCCTGCACACGTGGGAATCCCAGGCAATGAAGAGGCAGATGCCTTGGCAAAGGAGGCACACGGCATGGACACGGCGATCAGACCGGCAGTCATTGACTCAGACTACTCCAGGAGCACCTTGCAGCGACTGCTGCTGAGCTGTCACCCCGACACACGCGTGGCGAGGCGGAGTCCCGCGACACGGCTGCCGGACCGGGGACTGACAAGGAAGGAGAGATCCCTCCTGCTACGCTTATTGATTGGCTGCTGCTGGACAGCCGCCCGGAGCTTCCGCCTCGGTAGAACTGACTCACCAGCCTGCACACAGTGCGGGGCAGACGAAACACTGGAGCACCTCCTATGTTTCTGCCCCGCACTCAACCAACACCGAACCACCATGGTGACCCAACTACGCCGCATGGGCCTGCCTTCAGCCTCCAGCACGGACCTGCTCATCCCAGCCCGCAGTTCCAGCAGGGTTTTCAAGGTCGTACTCTGCTACCTTGCCGATTCGATGCTGGCTGACAGACTATAAGGGCACCTTGCCCGAGACGATGACAACTACACTCTCCCTCCCCTTCTTCCACATTTCCTACTTTCTATCCCCCTTTCCCCGTCCCTCAGATGCTGAGCCGTGCTCCCTGTAAGGGCTGCAGAAACATGCATCTTTTCTTTTGCAACCTCTACTACTACAACTACTACTGTGAGTGCCCGCTCTCCCACTGCGGCGCATGCGCGCAGCCCTGCCGGCCTCTGCCGCCGACTCTATCTGGTCTCTCGCCCGCCTCTCCCTTATCAGTGTCGACAACGGCGTTTAGCCGTTCGTCACGTGGCCAGCGTTTTGACAGCGGTTGTGTGCGGTCACACAAACAACGCGCACAACTTGGGCGACGGCGGCGGCGTTTTGCCCGTGCTCGCACCGAACGCGCGCGGCGTTGGTGACGTGTTTATGAATAACGTGCCAACCTTTGCCGTACACCCTATGGCGGTATACCGTAGCCACCATAAGGCCATGGTCTCGTGGTCACTAAATAAATGAAAACCACCGGATCATATATATTTCTCATTCTTTAATAGTTCAAATACCCAATTACACCATCACATCTTTATGTCATAATTGGAAATACATAATTCCCACCACAGTACAGCTTCGCTGGTCTTTTTAAGTTTTTTTTTCTGAAGTACTCAAGACCAAGAAATTGCAGTTATTGAGCCCCGTGGCATGCGGTCAAAGTGGACATAGCCTCAGAAGGGTCTTCATCTAAACTCACTAGGCGGCGAAGCTGTACTTACCAAGTCACAGTAAGGCTTGTTGGCGCGGTTACTCGGACGTCCCATGATTCACGGGACGGACGAGAATTCCTAGCATAAAGCTGACACAGCTAGTAAAGTGAAACCACTACAAAGCATAACGCGGAAGCCGTGCCTTTGAATGACACCAAAAGTTAACGGAGGACAAAGATTTGGCGCAAGGACGATACCAGAAAAGGCCACCCTTCCACGTCACTGTCAAATACCGCTGCAAATGTTGCATGAATACGGCTGTTATTGCACGAAAATGGCCGTGTTAGGGTGGCTTCGAACCGGCTACTAAGAGTGGTAACGAAACCAACCACAGCTAGCGTCCAAGGAGCGACTCGCGGTAACCTATGTTAATACCGGTGGGCGCAACTTGCCCGTCGCAACATAGAAAGTTGAAATAAAGATCAGCGTACAGTGATTTCCTGCTCCTGCGCCGGTGATTGGTTCGGTTAGTTTGCGACTTCAGCCACTCGACAAAAAATGGAGCCCTGAGCGATGACTCAACCACTGGCTTTTCGACCAAAGTAACCATTCACGACCGGTCGATTGACGACCAAATTAGTCGCACGACTTCATGGAGCCACCTGTGTGAATGAGACCTGACTGTGCAAATGATATCAGAAGATCTCAAATTCCACAGGGATATTCGTCACAAGAGCTTACGCAACGATTTACGCAAGCAGAAACAGAATGAAAAAACCGTAGCCTACATACTGACTGGCGAACAGAAAGAAACCAAAAAAAAACAATTGCTGCTAAAATTTTGGAAAGTGTCCGAAGGGATCCGTAAACAGTTTATGGCATATGTGTTAGTAAGAAGGAAGGAAGCAATAGAAGGGGAGAAGGCAGGGAGGTTAACCAGAATAACTTCCGGTTGGCTACCCTACACCGGGGGAATGGGAAGAGTGAACACAAAGATGACAGGGAGAGAGGAGGGAAAGAAAGAAGGGAAATGAGCAGTTAGTTCGCTGACGCGTGTGTTAGTGCACTAATAGTCATAGACGTTGACACAAGCCCGTCGTCCTCAAGAAGCACAAAAGTGCCTTCACCGCTTTATGGGCCGACGAGTGATGGGGGCGGTGTTCGAGCAGCACCTGCACCGAAAGCGTCCGATTGTCCAGTTTTTTTAGCGCGTTAGCAAGTTCTTGTCTTTCTTGGGCATATCGTGGACAGTGGCACAGCAGGTGGTCAGTAGTTTCGACGGTGCCGCAGACCTCGCATGCTGCACTGTCGGTCACTCCAATTAATGTCGAGTATGCCTTTGTGAAGGCAACTCCTAACCAAAGGCGATAAAGAAGCGAAGCTTCACGTCGAGGAAGTCCGAATGGAGGTCGGAGTTGCAGTGAGGGGTTTAATTGATGAAGTCGTGTAAGTCGTAAGTTTGGCGAGTTCCACTCGGTCAGTGAGAGACTGCGTGCCAGGTGTCGAAGCTGCCTTGCGGCGTCTGTCCTCGAAAGTGGAATTGGAACGCTGAACTCTTCTTGGTGTGATCAAGCTTTCTTTAGCTGGGGACTCCTATATATCTAAATACATGAAAGCAGAGAAATCGTTTTTCTCTGCAATCACTGCACCGAATCTGATTAGGTTTGTCACGTATAAAATAAAAACGTTAAGATCTAGTGACTGTGGGACCCAGGGGCTGAATTTACAAAGCATTTGTTTCATAAGTGCTCACTGCCATCCGCCAGCCGCGTTCACTAATATTATGTCGAGCATCAGGATTGGTTTAAATTTTATCTTAGGAAGAATTACAGCGTACGACGTTTTTGTGAATTCTGGACTTAACGTTTTATTTAGGCCATGTTTCTTAAACAAGAATTGTTGAAGGTTTCAAGATTTCTGAAAAAACTAAACGATCGAGTTTACAATTCGTAACTCATCTAAGACAAACGATATCATAATTGTGTAACATCAAAACTGATGTTACATGAAGCGATTGGAACTCTTTCAATAATATGTTAGCAGGACTTTTTTGAGACTCTCGTAAGCATTGTAACAAATTCACATAAGCTGTAAATTTATATATCAAGTTTGTCCGCTTTAGATGTTCTAACGGGTGCAGTTGACAAAACTGCGATATATCTTTTTGATGCAGAGTTACAGATTTGTAAATTACATGCTTCTATATTTTTAATACTTACCGATTTTCGGCAATTATTGTAAACGAATTGGGACCTCCATCAAACTTCTTCCTACAGTCACTAGAACGTAACGTTTTCTCCCGAAAGCAACAAATTGCATTCAAATTGGTCCAGGAGATGTCTCATAAAAGCATTTATCTGTTTTTCATATATTTATATAGCCGGCATGGGTGTTGGCCGCGAGCTAAAGCATTCCTCTTCAGGAGACAGTTGTTGGTGCTACCAGCATGACTCTAAAAACATATAGCGGTAAAGCGCCGATCGACAAAATCATGGTTCACCTCCCTTTGAGAAAGTGAAATGTGAAGAACAAAGAAAAGTTTGATCGCAATTTTTTTTATAACTGAGGCCTCCTGCAACGTGAAACTAGCCTGAGTACAAAAAAAAATAAAGCAAAACTTCTACAGTGACGAGCTCCAACGTTTGCACAAGGCAAGTTGGGCGGCGACGTCTGGGCAGTGGTTCTTGCACGACAGCGCGAGTACCCACAAAGCTACATCGATCCAGAAATGTTGTGCCTAATACCGTATTCCTGCTTCAACACGTCCCCCATATTCACCCTACCTTTCACCGTGTAATTTATGCTTGTTTGCGATGTGAAATGACCGCTAATAGAGAAGCATCGCGAAGATATATGGCAGCAGTCCGAAATGATGTATCTGTCGTGGTGAAGAGCATCCCGGATGGAACATTTTCTGCTTGCATTCGTGACCTCCAGAAACAGTGGCAGTTTTGCGTAGATAGCCGAGGGGTACAGACATACAGTCAATAGTTTATGAGTGGAGGGCGGCGGGGTGGATAAATTATTTTTACGAGCTCAAGCATGAAATGTTTCTGACGCCACGGCGTAGAAAGGAACAGGGAATCAAGGGCGTAGTTAGAGTGCTCATGTGGCTAGCTTATGTGGATTGTCTTGTCGGTGGAAAAGTTCGGTTGCTCGCACTGGTTCAGCGTTTCTCACACCGAAGGCTATTCGAACACATAAGCAAAATAAAGCTGTACCGCTGCTTTTTTGTCTCGAAATCCACCGATGAAACAACAAATATTGGTTGCCCTTGTGGCGCAAACCTCGAGTGACCATTTCGTACCTGATTTGAGTTCAAATTTGCTTTACCATAGATTTTAATGCATGTGTTTTGTTGTAGTGCAAAGTCAGATTGAAAGTGGGAGATTGTTGATTCGATCCTAGGTTTATGTACACGAATAGGTTTCTCTTTACCAAGGCGTTATATCATTACTTGAGGCCGGATCTTTAGGCATTAAAAAAAGCGCGTTTTAGGCGCCAAAAATAGGCAGGCAAAACAACGTTTTAGGCCTCCAACGTCGTAAATATAGGAACAATGAATTTGTACGTAAATACAAATAATTTAAAACGATGACGTGCGCGGCCTATATCTAGGATAGGAAAACAAGAAATGTTATTGTCTAGGATGGCACAAAGGCGCCAGCAGTTGAACATAGCCGTGCAATTGTCCCATAAAACTGCTGGACTAATGACGATCAATTGGCTTAATTCAATAAGCACACTGCTCATATTCATGTTCAATGGCCACTGTACTCGATCGAGCGTCGCATATAGTGAAACAGGCATGAAAAAGAATACTTGAAAGCTGGGAATACTGATTAAAAAAATCGATACTTAATGTCTGCCTGACGCAATTAGATTAAGACACAACAAAAACAGAGAAATAACAAATGCAAGAGAGACTACGATTTATTAAGAAATTAGCATGTTCTTACATTAGGACTGTTAGGCACAACTCTTGGCAATTTTCTCATATACAATGACGTTGTCCGAATTGTACCGGCAAGGCGTCCCAGCACTGCGAAATACACTTCCGCCCATTTGAAGTGCACATGTTTGAAGAAATTTGTTTGGAGAGCACGCGGAACGTAGTCTAAGAATCACTGTGAGCATTGTGGAAACAATAGCAAACTACCACCATCTCCAGATTTTTGGATTCAAAATCGTGCGTCTTGTTACAGAGAATGATCTCGTACGCTGAGAAGGAACGCCCGACGGCGGTGAACACCTTAAAAACTAAATTACAAACAAAAAATCCGCGTGCACATGACATTTTTCTTTCTTCTTTTGCCCTGCACTCTCCTTTCCCCTGACGGCTCTCCGTGGTTTCGCATTCGCTAACCGCTCGCGCAATGTCAGCGCGGCGGCGTATTCTGGCCAGCGCGTCCCATTTCAATGCTGCTAGCAGTTGTTTTCCGGGAGTTGGTTGAACTAAAGGACTAGGTTGAACCCCATAGAGTTCCGAACAGTCAGTGTGGCCCGGTAACATGAATAACGGTCTGTAACTGCACTCGAAAGCGAAACTTGAGTCTAAATAGTGTTCATATGAGCGCCGATTTTGAAAATAGGCATTTATAGGCACTTAGGCACAAACGCCAAAATATGCATTTATAGGCACTATAAAAACACTAGAAAAGCCCTTCTTAACCTCTCATTCATGCTCATATATCAAAGTGGGACGATTTGAGCAAGGAACCAAAAAAAGGCATTTGCCTAAAATCCGGTCTCTAAATTCATTACGTTCTGGAAAGAAATAGTTCTGAAGAAAATGAGATGATCGACCCATCTTATAGGCCGCAACTCCAGTTAGCAACATTGTATGTAACTGCGCATGTTTATTTTACAAATACGGACTGTGATTGCGTGAGATCAAACTAGTGAAGGGTATACTGTTAGTGCATGGGTAAGTACGGTCAAAATCTGTCAATATAGTGTGCCGTTATACGCGCCTTACACTGATTATGTAGAACCAGACATACAGTTTGTGTACAGCTTACTTTGCTGCATGAATATTCTGGCCTCTACATCTCCGGAATGGCTCAGTATCCGCAATTTTTTTTTGCACCAATGGCACATCCGTTTCAACAAAGAGTTGATCCATTCTAATTCGGTTAAGTGTAACGTTCAATCTCTACAAAAGGGGATGAACCTTTCGATGTGGCTTTTATTGCATTCTTTTGGGCCAAACAGTCGTCATGAATATGAAAGCGAGTGCCTAATTGTTTTCAAGCGTCCATAGGGGATAAACACACATGCCCTACATAATAATGCTCAATTAGGCTGGTAGTTCAGCACGAAAACCTATTGTTATTTATCAAGTTCCAGATTTGAACCCATACATCATATAGCAAACTCGAAACAGGAACCATGCCGGTTTGACAGAACCATGCATAACATTTATTATCGAAACAATGCCACGATCAATGGCAGTGTCCTGGGGCGTGAAACAAAATGGTGCTGTGTCCTGCTCTGTTATGTTAGGTAATTCCTGTTGTTTATGTTTGAGATGTGCTTGGTGTTTTTCTCCGCACGTTATCTCGTCAAAAGATCGTAGAACCGCATCGAAAATCAACCGGTCACGTAGCTTA
This sequence comes from Dermacentor silvarum, assembly GCF_013339745.2. Lineage (NCBI taxonomy): Eukaryota > Metazoa > Arthropoda > Arachnida > Ixodida > Ixodidae > Dermacentor > Dermacentor silvarum. The sequence goes on from NC_051158.1 coordinate 97,805,691, forward strand.
GATGCTAATTCACCATAAAATTTTCTTTTTAGCACTGGCAAGCGGTACCATAATGACCCTATTCGCCATCGCAGTACCATTTTTCGGCACAGCTTCAAGGGTAGGTGCAAGCTGTTCCAGTTGACTGGTGACCGTATTGCCAGCGGCATTATTTTCTTTTTATCTACTCGTATGTGTATTACATCTTGGAAGCCTGAGCATATTTCCGGTGGCAGATGCATATTTCCAATGCGCTGCAACAACTGGCCTGGTGAATGTTTTCTAGTCAAATCGGTGGGATACTGTTAGCGCAAATTAATGTGCTTAAGTTTGCGCTAGCCAACGGCCATGTTATGAATGAGTAGTGCAACCTTACCCTAAGAAAGCACGGCAATTTACCCGCCTCGGCAGTTTAGTGGTCATGGCGTTGCGCTGCTGAGCTCAACGACGCGGTTTCGATACCGGTCGATACGGGCGCATTTCTATGGCGACGACAAAAAAAAAAACACGCATGTATACTTAGATTTAGGTGCTTGGTACGCAACCCTAGGTGGTCAAACTTAATCCGAAGTCCCCCACCAAGGCATGACATGCAATCAGATGCTGGATTTGGGGCATGACACTCCAGAACCTTTTTTTTTTTTAATTTACCCCTATTTATAACCATTTTTCACTGTGTACAGTTTGCTTTGATGTTTGCCACAATTCCTTGTAAGTTTAGTTCACGATACAGCCGAAGTGTGCGACGTCTGCGGTAGACTCCCCTGCAATGAAACGGTGGCGCCACTTGTCTCCGCTACTCGAAAGGCGTGTTTCACCGCCGTAGTGCAAAGGCACATTTTTTTTCAGTGTCGCTTGCGCAAACGACACCGACTTCGGTTTTGGTGCAAGCAAAACAGTTTAAAAACTACATTCTGATGTTTCACGTGCCGCCAGAACCACGACATGATTATAAGGCACGCCCTAGTAAGGGACTGCGGATTAAATTTCAAACAGTTTGAGTAATTCTCGCAAAACGGTGCTAAACTGAACACGTTGCAAAAAGCTATCTTAGCACCTTTGTGTGAAATTTTATCGAGAATGAGACGGCGGTTGAGCTTTAAGAGTTATGTACACTTGGGGAACACTCAGTACAAAGCAAAGATTACTCGTGAGGTCGGCTTGGCGTAACACGCGAAAAATGCCGGAAATTTTAGAATTTTTAAGCTTATAAGGTAAAAACTCTGTTGTGACAGTGTTTAGAATTTCAATAAATTTGTGTCAAAGCCCAATGGCATATGCATAAACTACCAATGATGCCGTTCAAATCATAAAATCTAGCAGCCGAGTGATGCATTCACAAACATTGCGCATGGCTGACAGTTTGGATCGACATCGCAGTGTTCATTATCTCTATTACACAATATCAGCTGTCCTTTATTTTGTAAGAGTAGCTTATGCTTAGCATTTTTTTAAACTTGCGATCGCTTTTTCTTGTTTTTTTCCCCCTCTTCGAAGCTGTTTGTGTCCTTGTACTCGTCGGCTTCTGGCCCGTTCTCCGGTCTGATACTTCTCGCCATTTCATCTCCATGGGTGAACGCGAAGGTAAATGTCATTTACACATCAACATTTTAAGGGTCAAAGTATCGCACTGCTTTGTGTGCGTTTAATGCGCCGGCGGCATCACTTGCGAATTCGCTCATTTTTATTTCGTTATCCGGCGCAAAACTTGAATGATGTACATAAAGCCGTCATTGAGATTTTACTGATGTGATTTAAAAGGCACCAACACACTCTAACTCAGAAGAAAGACGTTTGTATACATAAATATGTTTGGGTGACGGAAGGAACATAAAAAGAGAGAAAGAGCACAGTACTTCTTCTGCTTTCACGCTATCAACGTTACGTCAAGCAGTTCACGTACGCTATTCACCAGGTACTTTTAATTTTTGAGTAGGCATTCATGGAAATAAAATTAAGCCCCACCTAACTGTGCTGACAAATGCAAAATATGTAAATTTTGCCTCTCGTGGCAACGCTTCTGCGGATATAGTGATCGTTTGCATCGCGAGTAAACATTCACACGCCATTATGGCCACTGTGCCTTTGCGTCCGCTGATATCCCAAAAAATTTTCGCTAATTCATCATCATCATTTTTCCCTTAAGGACCCCTGTCGGGCTATTACATAAGGAGGGGGGGGGGGTTACAAAAGGTCAAAATAGGAATCAAGACATGGTTACAGTTTGCTACAACCAGTGGATTCGTTTGAGAACAAAACTGAAATTGAAGAAACTTAGCGGCACACTGAATACAATGCAAAGGCAAATCAGAAGAAAAGTCACAATGTGAATCGGTAATCGCGAAAGAAAGAAACCACAGTACGGTCATTATAAGGTTAGAGTTTAGGAGATCAGTCAGCAGAATAAACTAATTCATATAGATACGCACCCGAATATAGTGCATAGAGTCGATAGCGATTTAATCGCTTTAATTGACACATGGTTATTTAAGACAGTGCATGACACACGATGTGAAAGGGGGGGGAGGGGATATCTTTTTGGGCAAACACCGATCCCTGCATACTTATAGCTTCGAATCTCCCTTCTGCTACTTGCTGTATAGCTCCTGTGTTGAATAAACCGAAATGGAACTTTCCTTTATTTCAGTGAAGGAAAAGGAACTAGTATACCCGCCTTTACGCGGAAATCTCGTGGTCCTTTTTCATATTCGTACGAAGTGCAGCTGATTTGGGCTATAGCAAGAGTGGTGAAAACATAGGCAATATGCATGATAGGAACACATGCCGCTATTCAGCATAGCCTGCGAAGAAATAACCAATATGCTCAATATGCATAGCAGAGAAGATACAAAGTATATCAAGCAATAACTACCCCGCATCGCAGCAACCATAGCAGCAACCATGAGCGTAAATATGGGCTCAAACAGGGTTAAATGTTTCCATTGGGCTGTAAGAAAAACACTGTGCGAATGTTACTGAGCACCAAGGTTGCAACTATCCATCCTACGGTTGTTGGCGCAAGCAACATTGTCAGCCCAACTCCTCAGGTTCATTTTGACGTTTACCCCGCGTACACAACAAAAGGTAATGCAAAATGTCGCGAGAAATACATTAGCCGAATGCACCTTTTCATACATTTCACAGAAAACAAGACACCGATGCAGTGGCTGAAAAGGTCCGCGTGATCGTCGTGTGACAAATTGCTACGATTGTCCAAAATAAGGCATCCGTGTGCTATTTGCAAAATTGTGTCTCACACGTTCAACAACATAGGAGGGCGTTCCCAGTGAGGGGAACAAAAAGCCCAAACTACGTCAATTCGTTGGCGATGTCTAGACCACCATCTGTCACGTGCTTTTAGTCTACGTTTCATATTGACTGGCCTCTCTTAATAAACCGCGCATTCGTTAGCGAAGCCGTGTGCAGGATTACACGGCGTAAAAACAAGCATGTATTTACGACTATATTATACATTTTGGACTGGTGAGAAATTATATTTTCGAAATAAAGAAGACAGATCACTGAAGTTTTCTTTTTTCTTCTGATAGTTTGGCGGACCTGTGTTTACCGTGCGAACCCATAAAAACACACACTGACGTGCAAAATTTTTGGGCCACCACGGAATCAGAAAAAAAAAATATAAATTTCTTTTAGCACAGCTCCGCAGCAGGAATTGCTTGAATAACATTGTATTGGTCGAACACGCGCACATAAGCCGTACCACTCGATCTCAGCCGTCATGCCCTGGTTCCGAAGAAAAGTACGTTTTTCGCGACACCATTGTTATTTATAGAAACAGCGAGTGAACATACTGGGCTAAACTGCCTTTTTTATGTGATCCCGCAGGGTGCTGCGTGGGCAAGTCTTCTGGTGTGCGCACTACAACTGTGGCATGCGGTGGGGAGGATGCTGTCGGCCATCCCTCCACCTCCGGTGATTCCCGGAACGTTGGAGCGATGCCCGTCGTGGTCCAACGACACCGGTGTACTCGCCGGCTCCAGCATCCTGGCTGACAAACAACTGGATTACGGGTAGTACGCCTTGTGTTGGCTTATATCGCCTGATGCAAAATCTTGGGTAGATTTTGGGCAGGTGTGTAATAGACCCTTAGAACTTCTGAAGGGTGTGAGGACTCACTTTTGCAATGGAGCGGGTGCGAACTCACTTCTATAATGTTGTTGCATGAGTTGCTCAGATCGGCAGATGTATATGAAATGTTTTTTTTTTCAAGTAAACATCTTCAAATGAGTCTGGCTGTGATCTGAAACGTTTGCCTTAATACATTTAATATATATGGCTCTAAATTGCATTAGGCTGTTATTTCTTCGGTACTTAGCTATATAAGAGCGATGTATTTATAGTTATGTTCGTTGATTTTACAGCAATACTGAGTTACTTAGAGCAATTCCAAATCTATACTGACTAAACTTTCAGCTGCATACTAAGGGAAACTTATTGCGCACTGCTTCTAAAAAATTACTTTAACCACATATGCTGAACTCGTGCCCTAGTACGGCAAATATTTTTAAAGCCATATTCTGCACTCAGGGTGTTATAAAATGTCCATATGAACGGACGCTCGCATACGTTTTGTAGATTACGCGGGTGTTTATTTCAGACGTTAGATCACTGTCGTAACCAAGGCCTCTGAAAGGCACCAGTATCACGTGAACAAAATTTAAGAGTTTTTATTAAAGTGAGAGTGAACGAGCTGTAAATGACCTGCTCGAGCATACAGCAACGACATAAGGAAATGTCTTAAAAGGTGTTTCACCAGGACCAATTGCAAATGTTAGTTATACGCTAGAAGTTGTAGGGTACTGTATGGGGAGCGTCTGACCTCAAGAATATGTTTCAATGGTTTAGTGTCGGAGGGGATAGGAGAAATTAAAATGCCACGTAGCCATGATGCCGGAAGACAAGCTTCACTGTCAATGTGGACACCCTCCTCTGTCACCATTAACGTCGCAACGCCCCCCCCCCCCCCCCCCCCCCCAGCGTTCTCCAATGCCGTAGCCGAGGGACCGTGTCAGGTTTGCGTTGTGCGCCCGCCCTCGTTTTAAAATTTATTTGTGATCATAGCGACCGCTTATTGCTGAGCGGCACAATGCCAGTGACCATATTACGGGCTATGCATTGGATGATATACCGAGGTCACGTGCTACAATCGCTGACGTTGCAGGCAGTGCGTTTTGCGTAGGGGCATTCGCGCAAACTTGACTCTTGTTGGAAGCGATAATCCCTAAAGAGAAAGAGCGCATGGGCTTCTGTTTGAAATTTCACCTGTTTTCATGATACGCAGCCACTTGGTACCTTAGAGACACGATTGCCACCACGTGGTCTATGCGCCGCGTATTTTTGTTTGCAATGCCCAAACCTGGTGAGGGGCCCTTTAAATCAGATTGGGAGAACATCGCCTAAAGCTCAGCGACGGACATCCAGAGACGAAAAGTTGTATCTTTAAACCACGTCGCTAAAATTACCCGAACGCTATACTGTACTCCAAAATTGTGGCCTCTCCTAGATCTGTGTTCATAGTTTAGCGATACCAAGTGCGTAAATCGTAACCGGCAAGCTTGTTAGATACGACTCTCTTGTGCAGACTCTATGTGTTCCCGTTATACCGCTTGTCGTTCTTCTGGATCACCTTCGTCGGAGCCCTCGTCACGGTCCTTTTAGGAACAGCGCTGAGCCTCGTTACAGGCGAGTATCTGCGGTGGTTTTATATTCACAGTATTGGATACATTAGTGTCATATTCCGGCAGTTGCAAATACTGCACAGCCTCGTGGATCTGTCAAGCAGTACACCTAAGCATCTACAAGTGCTTTACTGCCGGCTTAAAGTTGATCAATGGCTCTGTTCGGTCCTTTCCGTATTAAATTTTACTTATGCGTCGTTCGCGTCAAAGGCTTAAGGGGCGCTACTTCCGCGAAAAAGCGCAATTTCTGCTGAAACTCACTTCACACCACCAATTTTTCTGCGTGCTTTTGACATGCCGTCAGGCTGATGCTTTTAGTAGTCAGCAGAGACTATACTAAATGAGTCATTTGCAGAATCTTTCATATCTCTCTAGGCTCCTTTGGGATGATTACGCTTGCTCGATCGCCCGCCTTTCGTTTTACAAGTTCCCGGCAAAATAATTGAGGTGTTTAATATGCGAAAAGTGCAAACCACCCAGTTAGTTTCACCTTACGCGTACTTTTAACCATAATGCCAATCTGCACTAAATGGCGAACACAGTAGCGTGCCTTTTTATTGTGCAGTTAAAGAAAAACCACTCAGTTACGCTTATAAATGGTTGCATTAGTATGCAAAGCAGCCACAAAAAAATAAAAATAAAAACATACAAATTTTTGCTTTAAAGTTGAGCCGCAAGTATTACTTCGCCAAAATCAGTAAAACACACCGCGCTAGCATAGTGGACATGCGTTGCGCTGCTGTGCACTAGGTTGAGGGTTCGATTCCCAGTCCCGCCTGCCGCATCTTCATGGAGGGGGGACGAAATAACTCTCGTGTAGCGGCCTTTGTGAGCACGTTAAGGCAGCCCAGACGATCAAATTAATGCATAATGCAGAGCCCTCCACTACGGCCTCCCGCATAGCCTACTGTTAAGTATAGGGAGGCTAAACGTCGCAGGGAAGTTTGAACAATTGTACAAAAATATGGCCTACTTTACTTTATCCTAAATGGTGACTGAGAACCACCGTTGACATTGTTTACTGTGTTGCTTCCAGGCGGTGCAAAAGAGTCGAGAGCAAAATTGCACCTCACTAGCCCCGTCTTTCTTAACTTTTGGAGGCGCTTCAAGTTTTTTCGGCAAGTGCTGCAGGTGAGTGCAGTTGGCGGCCTTAGTCTTGGTGTGTGTTGTGAAAACAAACAAAACAATGACGCGAGCAACCTACTGCAAAAGTAGCTGATTATGTGCTTGTACGACTGTGGAGGCTGATACCACGTGGAACACCAGTGCGCCGTCCAGTCTTTCTTATTGCTTACATAGATTGAAAGAATGTGCATATCGTATGGATTGTACTGGCAGACTGAAGGAACTTCACATAAATGCCCTGGTGCTTGCAACATTCGGTTGACGATTCAAAAATTCTTTCATTTATGTGTAACTTCCATATTTAAGTTCAGCCATAGTGCAACTTCTTAGGTTTCCACTCTGCATCAGTGATAGTTCCGGCTTCACATGTTTTAATTATCCGCAAGAAAAGTAGAAGAATACTTATCGAGGAACCGGCCAAGGCAGGGACGCCCAATCTCTCCAATGATATCTACTGCATGTTTACATGAAAATATATTCAAGGTGCTAGATTGGCAAGGAATATAAGCGCCGATCAACGGCGAAAATCTCAACAACCATGATCGGCTGTCAGCCTCTAGAATTTGTGCAGGAGTAAGTTTACCTAGGTCAATTACTAATAGGGAACCCTGATCATGTGACGGAAATTTACCGAAGCATGATAACGGGTCGGAGCGCATAGGGCCGGCATTACCAAAGAATGACCGATAGCTCACCACTGTCGTTGAAAAGGGAAGGGTACAACCACTGAATTCTACCAGTATTGACATATGGGGAGAAACTTGGAGCAGTCTTAGAACAAGTTAGGGGCCGCGCAAACAAGCGATGGAACGAAACATTTTAGGCCTAACGCTAAGAGAGGAAGAGAGCGGTGTGGATCACAGGACAAAAGGAAGTAGTGGTAATTGAAAGTAAGAGGGAAAATTGGAGCTGGGCAGGCCGCGCAATTCGTAGGCCAGGTAATCGATGGTTCATTAGAAATGCAGAGTGGGTGCTAGGGCAAAGGAAGCGGCTGCCAGCCATGGAAGAAAACTAGATGGGGTAACGCAATCAGGAAATTTCCGGCCATAACTCGCAATTAGCGAAGGTCAGGGGTGATTAGAGATCGCTGGGAGAAGAGGCCTTTGTACAGCAGTGAACACAAAAATACGCCGATGACGTTTTACAACACCCAAAACTCGCCCGGAATTTTAACGGACTGTTGGTTTTGGGCCGCAGTTCACTTGGTATGGCGAGGCCGCATTCGCATGTTTACAGAACGGCGTCAGGCGCCGCTTGGATACCACCACCGCAACCTTGGCTTCATACTTTATGTGGAGTGACTGCTCCGAACATGCGTCAGTGTTCACAGAATCGACGACTTGAATTGATTTGATTCAAAACCAGCTAGAGTGTTTAACCGTTATGTGCTTCGTGTACGGTGCTGTGCAGTATTCTGACATACACTTGAATGTGTGTGCATATGAGGCTGGTAAATTTATGAAAATGTTGGTGCTGGTCATTGTGGCGATGTTGGCTGATTAGCCTTGACTTCTATGTGCCAATTGGCGTATGACAGATTGCGCAGTTAGGGGCTCCAGGCCCCGACATCAGCACCCTATGATTTATTAACGGTCTCCAAAATTGATGTGTAAGCACCGTCGAACATAATTCGCCTCTTCCGGAATGCGGCCACCTGAACCTGACAAACAAACCTTTGATCTGATGTAAGCATCATCCTGTTTTCGCCGCTGAGAAGCCCAGAAGAAACGATGGACGCCGATACGATGTCAAAGTGTGATATGCAGCGAAACTTGCACGTTTCGATGTTACGTATTAAAGTTCTCAGTCATAATTTGGACGTGTCGGTAGCCTCAGCTTCTTCCTGCATTGTTTACGGCTGCTTTCATAGCACTCTGTTCCGTCGAAAGGGATCATCTGCGAAGGAAGCATGCGTTTCGTTGTCGGTAGGCGCTCGACGAAATCGTCGACCAGACCCTCAGACACAACCAGGCTGCCCATGGAGCTGATATTGAGCCTATGCGCGGCATTAGAACCGCACCTACAACCATGCGCAGCGCGTTCACATACCGTACCGATGAACGTACGGGTATTGAGCCATTTGCCTTGAGCCCATGTGAACCATATATTATGCAGCTTTTTTTTTTACTTTGCGTATCGAAATAAAGACATTTAGTGACTTCGTAATATGGTGGTGGTGATGTTGCTACAGGGAGAGTTAGCCTGCTAGTGTTAGTGATTGGGGAAGTCCAGGGACCTAAGAACTTACGAATAGGGCGATAAATGTTGGTGCAAGGATGATCCCTTGTCGAAGTACTGTAAACACTAGACGAAGATGCTGGAACGAGAAAAAACAAACATGAACTTTTTATTCAGTTCTATTGCAGGAATTTTTGCCACCGCTATGGCGTAGTTACTAGACGGAAGCTAAGATGCAACTGGTAAACGAAAGCAACAAAAATATACACACAGGCTACTGAAACGTATACAAATATGTACAAAAATATTTATGCCGTATATGTGACACAAAGAATTAGAAGAAGTGGGCACCCAGTAAACATACGGAACTACAATCTCCAACACAATTCATGCGATCCATGAGATTGAAATTCTATCTCTCTTTGCGAAAGCGGTATTGTATACCTACGTGACGTCTCGGTAGTTTTCTTGAGTTGCTTCAGTATTCTGCTTTTATAATTCCTTATGCGTCTTAGTGCTACATTTTTAGTGTATATTTGGGGAGGTTTTGACTTCCATCTTGTAAGCTACCTCATAAATATGATGAGTATGTGGGTTTCAGTGGTGTTAAAAATTATGTACCAACCGAACAAACCATACCATAACAAGAAACATGCACCCAGAATACCACCAAGAGAGAACACAAGCGAGAGCCACCGCGCTACAAAAAATGCTAAGCCAACAAAGCAACAAAGCAGAAATGAGGTACTCGGGCGTCGCCAGATACAAGGAAGGGAGATATGTTACCTGCTAAAGCAACAAGCAGAACGATTAGATAGCAGCTGCATCTGTAGTTGCTAGGGACATTAAGATAGCCGAACAGGTCGCCATAGCAACGGCCACATGGACCTGCCGATGGGACGTGCCGGTCATCGTCGTCACAGACTCGCAGGCAGCCTTTCGTCATTTTCGGGCAGGAAGAATTATCAAGACCGCACTCAACATCATCAAGAACCAAGACCTCCCTGAAACGTTCGTTGTACGTTTAAAGGATGTACTAAACGCGGGATACACTAAACACCATTTACCACATGGTCTGGGAATGCAAAATGAACCCGCGGACTACGCCCGACCAAGCACCAACAGAACACCAGTGGGAGGCGCAGCTGCCAAGCCCAACACCTAAAACCGAATATAACTTAGTTGACAGTTCGTCCATGTGTGTATCTCTTTACGTTCTTTGTGTAGCCTTGCATTAAGTATATCTTAATAATAGATTAACAGAAATAAAGTCGCCCAAACATTCCCTATACATGATGGAGAGCGGAGCCCACGGTGGCCTGCATAAAACCTTCCAAGTGCTTCCAGCCGTCTTCATGCAAACCTCTGAAGACTTGTGTGAAAGTTTAGCACCATCTTGGAGCTTTATTTTATAAACGTTTGGGAGGGGGGGCATATGGGGGTGGGGGGGTGGGGGGGGGGGGGCTTCAGAGCTTGGATTAGCCTGAATTTTATCTTCGTCTATTCCAACCAGCCATTTGCATAGTATTCTCACAAAATGTATTTAGCCACGTTAGACTCAGTTAGTGCAAGTACATTACAGATTTAACACACACGCTCTTTTATACGTTGTGATATCACCCATCGTCTTAATTATTCGATTAGTCATTTGGCCACACAATACGTGATTGGAAAATATATACAGACACTATGACGTTGATGCTGTTTTCTAAAACGCTTGCTTTCTTTTTGCACAGTTCGACGAAGCTGAGGCAATCCATAGCACGAAACTGTCGCTTCTGAAGTGCAACATCAAGGAATGCACCGCCCTCAACGAGCAGGCTTCGCAAAACGGAGTGCAAGACCTTTTCAAAGATGCTTCCGGACGATTGCTTGAGTCCACCGCCTAGACTAATCACTGCGGAAATATGAATATTTCTTATCTGCTTCGATACACTCATCATCCTAAACTCATGTATCAATAAAGAAAGTAGATAAATATGAGAAATAAACAATTCATCTGATTTAGGAGTGCTGTACGGACAGGAAATAAATTATACATCTCTACTCCAACGAAAGACAACAGGGGCACTATAACGTAAAATGATTCCAAACTGTTTCGATTCCAATTACTGCAATCAGCCTCCACGATTGGTCAAAAAATTTTCGGGCCACTCCCAACTTCGCCGGTCTGTCACGCGACGTCACGGAAACCGTGATAACTCCCCATCTGGTATAACGTGTACACACTGATTATGCATGATTAAACCACACAAAAGAAAAATATCCATACCTGATTCGACGCCTTTTCATCATTAGCCCTCTGCTATTGGTCCAATGTTTCCTGGCTACGCCCACTTCGCCTGTTTGTCACGCGACCACACAAAACCGCGAAAACTCACCACGTCAAAGTGACGTGTACGCGAAAAAAATGCATTATTATGCCGAACAAAACTAAACATTTTTCTGAATAGCCACAGACTGCCCTGTTCCGAAAGGAATAGAAGATGGCTGCCCGCCAATCGCTCAGGCCCTCGCTACTCGCACCTGCCGTTGCATGTATTTATTTGCGCATGATAAACGTTTTTGCATGGCAGTAAAACGTTATCGAACCCTTTCGGCATGCATACGACATCGTTCTGCCAACTCTTCCTTGCTGAGGATCCGTTTTAGCGGCATTCTTATCCTTCCGTTGCACGCCGCCGCGATTTTCGACCAGCTACCGCAACTTAAGTAAAGCGAAGCGGACCAATCGGAGAAGCCGGCACCACCCTCTTCATGCGGTTATCTATTTTCACTGTGCTGGCTCGGCCCCATCGATACCCTCTCCAATAGAGCGTGCTCCTTGCCTCTGGCCAGCCAATTAGATAAGAAATACTGCTGAGTGTAAACAATGTAATTGGTTTTGAAAGCGAACAAAGGTCACCTCTTATAAACGAGGAGAGTGTTTAATTGGGTTGTTCAGACAACGCTGCGGGTCACCGCCCGATGCTTGCGTCGGTGGTTACGTAAATTTGACGTCAGGAGTTTGGAATCAAAACAGTTGGAAATCGTTTTACGTTATAGCGCCCCAGAGCAATAGGCATTTATTCATTGATCAGACATAACGTCAGAGTACTCTCTAGAAGAAAGAGCCTTCTAAACACCCTCTTACATAGCACATTCGCTTCTTTGGGGACTTCGGTCAATCGCGATAGCGCGCTTTCACCGACGACCTTTAACAATACAAATTCTTTTAGAATGCCGACATCACAAGCCATAGCACCGGAGGCCGACGAAGGCACTGTTGCAAATTTTAATGACAACATACTTGGACGAGCGCCTGTCCAAGCGGCTGCCGATGATGATGTTGAAACGAAAGCTTGACGACGGCCAAGGGTTAAAGCCAAGCCGACTATTATGCCAATTCAGCAGCCATTGTGTTGCTAGCGTAGTACCAGCGCTGGGCCCGCTTTCGGCCAATGCCCTTTGCATGACGAATATTCTAAATACGTGGGCGCTAGAGCAAGCAGCCGTTATTACGGTGAGCCTTTTGCTAGTGGCATTTTTGACAGCAATTGTCCCCATACTGTTTACATCAATTGTAGCTAGGAAAACGCGATAGAAATATATTAGGCCGAGAACCAGAAGCCCTCTACACATGCAAATAATAATAAAAGAATACTTAAAGACGATTTTATAACAGTTTTATTTGCAAATAAATAAGCCCGCACAGGCATTCTCCGTGGACTTAAATGGGTGACGGTGGGTTATGTTAAAGCAGTTTCTTTACAAGTAAGTGCCAAAGAGTCATCTCTCGTGAAGCTAAGTGGATGACGATGGATTAGGCAGGGCCCTGAGGATAGGCATTAGGAAAGCTGCCGAGGACGGTGGGTTGTCTAGGACTTTTAGGGCAGGCAAGCTGACGTCGGTAGGCTGGTTGGTCAGAGATCGGATGACGGCGGGCTGGTCAGGTCCCTGAAGACGCGATAAGGCTGTGGTTTCATTGCATTTGGTACCACCTCCTCATATTTGGTGGAGATGATTGTGCTGTAAAAAAGTATGGTTAATCCCTCTTTCATAGAAATCGGTAGAACACGAAAATGTAACGTGTCTTCACAAAGCTGTTGCATGTTTGCTGCGTGAACTCACGATCCGCTGCAGCGAAAGGCACACGATTTGCATGCCGGCAACCATGTCACAGGTTGGCTAGCGGGCAGCGTCCTGCTGGCGAGTGGCTTCGGCGAAGGTTCGATCATTTTGGTGCGGCTCCGTAGTGGCTACGGCAGCGAGTCGAGCTGCGATGCGCACTGCTGCAGGAATGCCAATGGGAGAGATCGCACCGTGAACTGCGAACGCGCGAAGGCACTCTGCTTCACGCTGGCATGTCTCGCCGGAGCAAAGCGGCCCGGTGACGTCGTTGCCTTTCTGCGCCGTTTAGCGCATCAGTTGTCTTAGGTGGTACCATCGCAAGCGAAACAGTAGGCGATGCACTATTGATCCACGTTGAAGCCGCAATCCGTAGGCGACGAGGCGCCACAGGCTAATCCGACGCTAACTGCGTAGCCGAGGCCACAGAAGAACAAATTTGTCTTATCTTCGTGCTTGTGGCTTTGTTTTTTGCGCTTTTATGCCTTTATTGCCATAAATTTCAAAGCAATCTATAATTTTCGAAGTGCAGAAGACGGTGCGAACACCCGCAATCGCTACTAATTACAACGGTTCAGCTTGTCGAGGCGGCCAAATGGAAACGCGCCAAGCGTCTCAATGCACTGGCTTGCTCGCGATAAATTGATAAGGGCGTTTTATGTCGTGTGTCGAGGCATTCGTCCGTGGCGTAATGGTTTCAACATCGGGCCTCTCTTCCAGAGTTCCTGTGCTCGAATCCTGCCGTCGGACAATATTAATAATGTTTCTTATTGTGTGATTATTTATTGTACAATTGTATGAAACCATACACGAGGCTATACTTGGTTGTTTATTCTATGGCTACACCGCGTTGGACCCTCCGCTGTGCTGTGACCACGGTGGCTGTGACTACCGAAGCGCTCCCTGTCGGCGCTCGTTAGTGTCACAATGCATTAATTCGCCTCACCGCTCCTAAGTGGTGACTATCACATTCGTTAAGTCAGTCGTGAAACCCGGGATAAAACACTTTCGTGTTAAAAAAAGCAAAGATTATCAGATATGTCGGAATGACAAATGTATGTGACAATGTTTTCATCTTGAAAAATAACTATACTGCAAGAATGGAATTTTGAGAAGAAAGTTCGAAGTGATGAATCAATAAATTTTGTTGTGAGAGATTTGTGAGGCAACGCTTTTTAACATTTCAACATAAATGAAATATTTAGTCGGTGTTACATAGAACATTTAGAACACAAAAACAAAGCGCGCAAGATCCATCGTTCTTGTTTACACCCCACACCTAGCCAACGTAGCAATTTAGAATTAAAGAATTGCAACAAAACCGATTACAGCATAAAAAGCCTAGTTTCAATTAGTGTAGATACAATGGGGTCATCGTGAAAAAGTTTACATGCGAAATCTGAGAAGTTGCGTCTCGAAGCACTAGCAAAAATAGGTATTTATTACATGGAAAGAAAAAGATACCACCGCGTGCGCCTGCTGGAAATGATGCTTGACCTAGAACAGTGAAAACAAGCACCGTTCCACGGAATCATTAGCAGGATGAGGCAGTACACATGGCATGATAGAATCAGTCCTGGAACTTAGCTGAAATTCAGAGAGATTTACTCGTCTTCTACGCTGGGCACTATTCAAACGCTGTTAATAAAAGAAGTTAGGCAACTGCAGGCACTCTACCTTAGCCATGGCTGTTTCAGTAGTATGTATACCACGTGATAATGCTTGGGTTGGCAGCAGCGTTTATTTTCATCCTAATAAAACATCCAGAATTGCCAATTCAGCTCACAGCGTTTCTGTTCAGTAAAAGTTGATGGATCCACACCAGAAATTTATGAGAACCTAAATTCACGCAGGCAACAAGTAAATAAGACCGCAGATTTCAGTGATTCTTTCGGCTCTGCGCTCAATCACAGCGATAGCGGCAAGAGGGAAGGCGGGTTTAAGGACGGAAAGTTGGGCCGCAATAAAGCTAAAATGCGCTGTGCCAAAGACAGGCAAGGACGAGAGGGTGTTGGCACTGACAAGCGTAAACTTTCAAAATTTTCTTTCTGTCAGAGGCGTCCATACAAGGAACTTACTACACATGCGTAATGAACTAACTAACAAGCAAACCTATTGGAATAGGAGGGTGATGATTACGTCGCTGAAACACGCTATGCATGAACATTTCATCATCATCATCAGCCTATATATATATGAAGCTTTATTTGCTGCTAAACAAAGAAATAAAAGTTTCACTAATACATCCCATGAAACACACAAGCAGCTATTTGATGTCTAAAAGATGTCTTGAACGGATAATTCAAAAGTCTAAAGGCTGTCTGTCAAGACATTTTCTAGCCGTGGACGTCTACAGGTACTTCAGTAAGCCCTGCTAACGTTACGCTAAAAGTTGGCTAATAAACATATCGACAGGAACAACTTCAAGAATTCTGTTAGACGTTCCCAGAATTCTGTAATAATGGCTTCGAAAACATTATGCAGGCTTTTATAAAACATCTCGACAAGAACAACTCAAGAATTTTTTAGACGTTCCCAGAATTCTGTTATAAATTATAACAGAATTCTGGGGAAGTCTAACAAATTTTTAATTTAGCTATAAAATCCTGCATATTGTTTCCGAAGTCATAACGTATAATGCCTTCAGAAACAATATGCAGGCTTTTACAGCTGTCTTTAAAGCAGCAATTATAGATTGTCATCCTACAGCGACGTGGTAAGCAAAATTAATGGCCACTTCTTCAGCATACCATGGATCCGTATGCTAGCTTCATTACACATGTTACTATATAGAACTGAAAATTGAATTGAAGCATTACATTATATTATTTATAATAACTTGCATAAAATTTTTGCACATATATAAACTGTGCAATACACAAAGAAAGCAAATGTGCATAACAACATGCAGAAAAAAATTACAACCTGACATTGTGAGAAAGCGGCTTTATTGACTAATAAATTAAAGGACACGCAGAATGATTTTACAACATTTTTAAATACAGTAGAAAAGCTGACCACATAAAATAAGACGTAGCTGCAGTAACCACAGGAATCCAGGTCCCTTCCCTCTTGGATACCACTGGCTGCCCACAGAAGTTTGCTTTGTAATACAACAGTGAAGAATAAAGTGAGTAAGCCAGACTTGATTTACAATAAAGATGTGCAATTCAGTATTTCAAATAGCAAAATATGTGTCGTTGTTTTACCTCGGTCACATTTACTTTATAAATTTAAGCAATACTTTCTCTCAAAATCTTATGCTGTACGATGATGTTCAGAATTAAGTTGCAGATATGATATGAAAAAGCTATACTGTAGAGTGAAATTAAACTGGCAAATGGTTTAATCCACACGCGACTTCCAGTAGGTCATTAGCAGTTAGATGGTTTCCAAACAAATCTCTTACAAGAGTACGTTACTTTTATTTAGGTAGTGGTGCGCATGTTGGTGGGTTGTAGCAACAGGCGGGCTTAGCCTGGCAATCAAGGCCAGCAACTGCTCCTTCCGAGTGTCTCTTACATTATCACTGCGGTATTGTAAGACATGCAAATAAAACCATTTTCTTCCTAAAGGCACCCTGAAACACTTAACTAATCATAGAATGGCCTCACTTATAAAGGGCAGTCGTCTCACGAATCTCGTGCCGCAAAAAGTTTTCCAAACCTCCAACTATAAGTGAAGTTACAACACCAATGCAAGACTATTTTCCTGCCTGCTAGCGTGCTGGAAGCTACACAGAGGAGAAGCCAAGATAGCAAAGCCCCGGTATACTACGCAATGCAGCACGCCACTGCCATCTTAAAGGCCACACGTGGCTGATGCAACTATGGCCAGTGCAAAGATGAAACGCTTTTTGCCCTTTTGCGATTGCAATTACTCAAAAGTAGGAATTACGTATTACTGAGAATGCTCTCGTCATCACGAAATCAGCCAATAGCGTTGGTAGGCCAGCTGCTTTCAATGTGACGACATTGCGTAAGCGACAGCAAATGATTTTTCATTGTGTTTGACACGAGATTTTAAATTCCCTGCTGCATGCAGTGCAGTATTATTTGGCTCACATGTTCACAGCAGCTGCCTATGACAGATCGGCAACATTTTCCTACAATTTCAAGAAATGTCTCAGGGCCACTTTAGGAATGCAATAAGAAGACATGAAGTTTCTTTGCATGCTATAGCTTATCGTTCTAGGAACACGAAGTGTCGCAGGCATGCCTGCGGAAGGTCCTTTTTTGCAGATTCTTCAGAAGAATGTCCCTTTCACCTCAGCAGCTTGGGCACGACCACAGAAAGTGCTCAATATCTCAGGTCTCGTCGCACGTAGTACAGTTTGGAGAATCAATACGGCCCGTCCGGTACGCAAGGCAGACGCCCGTTCGTGCTACTGTGTGGTTGCCGCAGGATTTATCCGTGTTGGTGTGCTCTTTCGTGCGCATTCTCGTGTGCCTTTTTTGTGTGATCGTGTGTGTGAGCAGGTTGCCTTAGATTTTCTGTGCTTGACTACGGTTGTTTGGACTGCGCGTGTGTGCCAGACGGTTTTTTCTAGCGGTGTAATGCCGCGAAGCTGTTGTGTGCCGCTGTGCAACTCGAACGCGAGAAGAGACGCTACTGTGAAGTACCACGAATTCCCCTGCGATCTACAGCGTCGGGAAGCCTGGATGAAGAATATTTCTCGCCAAGGGCCGTCAGGGAAAGGAAGCAAGTGGGAGCCAAGCGACAGCTCGCTGGTATGTTCACCTGCACCTTTGTTCAGCGCGTCATGAAGGCAGACGACGTCTGAAAAAGCAGCAAGTTGTGCCACCTTCTGACGTCAGCCTTGCTTCCACATCTCACTCACTGTGGACGATTGAAATGAAATGACCACGCTCACACTGAGGAGGTTTTCAAAGTATTCTTTAAAACGTTGCTGATGCCTCTTATAGCGAACTGGGCTGGGACTGCAAATGCAACTGTAGAGCGAGTTTTGACACTGTCGCATAAACCTCTCTGAAGGAAGGTTTTCCGCCTGTGAATAAGCTCTTCGTTATGTACAATAAAGTTGCAGTAAATGTGTTAAGGTGTTCGTCGAATCATTTCGCACTTCTGTCGCCTACCCATACAGTTATAATTTTCCACACGCTCATGTACATTCATGTGTGGTTTCGAATTCGTGACTTAACGTCAGGCACGTAGCCAACACTTTTTTTCTTGGGGGAATGAGGTTGCACGAGAGGGTTAACAAGGTGAGTTTCATGCCAAGCGTGAGGGCGAGTGGAGCTGTTGGGAGAGACATGCCCATCATAAACACGGGCAAGATCTAAGATGAGCAGAGCGTAAAAAAAACCACCCTCCTCAGTGCCTGCATCACTCACTGCTTCGTATTGATGAAACACGTAAATCCACTCCCGATTATTCGTAATAGAGCACTTCTTTTTATTTCAGGTGAGTAAAGCGGGCAGCTTTCATGGAGAGCATTGAGACCCACTCTACAAAAGATTGGCACTCCTAGGGCACACTTTTCACATATGTGAAGAAATCGGCACTTCTAATAACGACTTCAATATTCAACCTGTAATGTGCAACTATAAAACGCGTTATTTACGGCCTCATTAGAGTCACTGTCGTGCGTAACAACGCGGCTGTGGAAGCGCTTCTCCGTAAACGGCTGTACCCGAGCAGTGGCGCCAGAGCGGGCGCGTAAAGAACTAGGCCCGAGACGCCGTTTCGGCGCGACGCAACGGGCCGCACCTGTTTTTTATCTAGCGGCCGTGCTACTACTCTCCCACTGCGGCGCATGCGTGCAGCCCTGCCGGCCTCTGCCGCCTGTGCCGCAGACTCTATCTGGGCTCTCGCTCGCCTCTCCCCTAACAGGCTAACAGTGTCGACAACGGCGTTTAGCCGTTCCGTCACGTAGCCAGCGTTTTGACAGCGGTTGTGTGCGGTCACACAAACAACTCGTACAACTGTTGTCGACGGCGGTGTCGTTTTGCCCGCGTTCGCACCGAACGCGCGCGTCGTTGGTGACGTGTTTATGAGGAACGTGCCAACCTTTGCTGTACACCCTATGGTGGTGTACCGTAGCTACCATAAGACGATGGTGCCTGCGGTCACTAAATAAATGGAAACCACCGGATCATATATATTTCTCATTCATTAATAATTCAAATAACCAGTTACACCATCACATCAGAAAAGTCATAATTGGAAATACATAATTCCCACCGTAATACAGCTTCGCTGGTCTTACATCTCCACCCCAGTGGAAGGGCTGACAGTTTTTTTTTTCAGCGTCTCAATGCCGTCGCCGCCATGAGAGCTGGCTGTCTAGTTGCTTCGGCGAAGCATTCGCAAGGGATTGGATGTGTTTTGTATATAGGTTTTCTGGCTACCCACGTCATTTACGAACTCTGGTTTTGTTTTGTTTTTATGTTAGGGATTGCTTTTAAATGTACAGAAGGTGCAAAAGTTTACGAACAGAGCTTCTTTAACAGCTGTTGAAGCTGGAGTACAAACGTCTGAAACCTGCAGAAAACTCCGCGCCTTTGCCTAGCAACAACCAAGCCACAGCTGCGCACCACCTGGCGCAACCTCACCTAGCCGTGCATGCGCCGAAGCAGTAGCAACGCAGCAGCCACCGTCAAGCCACGTCCACCGAAGCGAACACTCCGCACAGCCGCCGCGCTGAGCTACCGCAGCAGCTGGTAAACCGTTCCCCGCCACGTCGAAGCTACCGAAAATAGCTGGTACGTGTCGCCTAGCAACCATCTACGTCATAACTGACGTGAACACCCAGTGTGCATGCGCTTGGCCTCGGAGTTTGCCATAAAAGGGGCGGCGCCTAGTCGTGTCAACTTTCGGTAGATATCGAGCGGCGAAGATATATGGCAAACTTCGAGGCCAAGCGCATTGCGGTCGACGGTCATTGTGCTGTTTGTTTTGTAATTTCTAGCATGCTTAGTAACTTAACTACGCATGCAGGAAAGGTATTCTCGAGCGATCATTTTTGGAGGTACCTTCCATTTCGCGTGACTAGCGCTGGACGCGTCGGCGCCTACGAGCGACAGCATTCCTGGCATGCCACAAACGCAGCCGTTTGTGTCGACACCGAACGTGTTGGAGGCTAGCCGCTCGTTATCTAGCGAAAGTTGACACGACTAGGCCCACCCCTTTTTATGCCAAACTCCGAAGCCAAGCGCATGCACACAGGGTGTTTACGTCATGTATGACGTAGTTGGTTGCTAGGCGACACGTACCAGCTATTTTCGGTAGAGGCGGCATGGCGGGAAACGGTTTGCCAGCTGCTGCGGTAGCTCGGCGGCGCGGCTACGCGGAGGGTTCCCGTCGGTGGGCGTGGCTTGATGGCTGCTGCTCTGTTGCTACTGCTTCGGCGCATGCGCGGCCAGCCGAGGTTGGGCAAGGTGTTGCGCAGTTGTGCTTGGTTGTTGCTAGGCAACGGCGCGGAGTTTTCTGCGGACTTCGGACGTTTCTCCTCCAGCTTTAACAGATTCGCTGTTAAAGAACGGGCAGGTTTTCCTTAGCTTGTCGAAAAAGGCGCTTTTTCTTATTCTCGAGTGTTTTCGGATTTTTTTTTGTGAACCATGGTTTACGGCGGTTAGCATGAATCTTTAAGGAAATAAACTGAAAGTGAAACTGAAAGGTTTGCACTCGGTCGTGAAAAGCTTAGGCACAGCGAAACTGTCGATCCTCATGTCCAGTAATGCGAAGTGATAGCAAAATACAAGGCCATGCAAAACCTACTTACAAACCTAGCAGCAACCAAGTTACAGAACCAAGCAGTAACCAAGTTCGCACCTAGCAGCAACGAAGTTAAAGGCTCATTCACACCGGCGACTGACAGTGGTCGCGCGACCAAGTTGGTCGCAAAGCGACCAGTCGCAAATGGTCGCAAATGATCGCTTTTCGAGAAAAGGACCATTTTGGGCCAGTCGCTCACTGCTCGATTTTTCAGTCGCGCGACCGTAGTCGCTAAGCTGCTCAACCAATCATCGCCGCGCCGAAAGTGATGTTATATGTTTTTATCCGGCGGTCGTCCACGCCAAATGCAATGTCCGCGCCACCATATGCAGACGACAGGCCGGTAATTGGTGTCTTGTCTTGTGATGCTGGGACGCAGCAGTTGCAGCAACGTGTCAAATGTACGCGGTCGCATTCGCTGGAAGCTAAACAGCAAGAAAAGAAAGCACAACACAAACCCTTTTTCCAGCTGCCGTTCGTTGGATCAGCACGCCACCCAAAGGTGCACAGCGGGTGAACAGCTTCGCTTTAAAATTATGCACCGAATCCCTATAAATTACAACTGATATAACTAGCTATAAACTACAAATAACTATAAATTACAACTGCTCTCGATAATACTCGTTGTCATGCGCACAAAGTTCGGGCAGGAGGCTGCTTGCGTGGCCGGCCACTTCACACGAGCGGAGGCACGGGCCCACCCACCAGCGTCGCGTTTCTTCGGAGGCTTCCGCGCTGCCACAGCTGACACCATGGAAGCGCACATCAGCACAGGAACGACGTCTTCCTGTTCGCTCGAATCAAAATCCAGCCATCGCCCGAATCAAAATCTATGGCGTTTGCCGGAACGCGAAACCAATTTACACAGTGCCAGCGAAGTGCGCGCGAACTGCGTAGATTCCTAGATTTCTCGCTGAGAACGATAATCTCCGGGATTGCGACTTGCGGGTCGCGCTCAGCCGGGCTTGCCGGTGTGAACATCGGTCGCCTTCTGTCGCTTTTTGGTCGCGAGTCGCAAATGGTCGCGCGACCTCAAGTCGCCGGTGTGAATGAGCCTTAATACCTAGCAGTAGCAGCCACTAAGACTTGAGGATCGACAGTTTCGCTGTGCCTAAGCTTTGCACGACCGAGTGCAAACTTGCCCGCTTTTTTTTATTGTTCACGGGCTACGGGACCCAGGCATGGTTAATCTTACACATGGCTAGACTTGTGCGAGGGTTGCTTTCTCGGTTCTCGTTCCAATATTTTTCTCCTGGTCGCGCTATCCTCTACGCAAGGCAGACACCGGTGCGTACTACAATATGGTTGCCTCAGGATTTATGCGTGTTGGTGTGCTTTTTCGTGCGCATTCTCATGTGCTTTTTTGTGTGATCTTGTGTGTGAGCAGCTTGCCTCATGTTTCCTGTGCTTGAGTACGGTTCTTTGGTGTGCGCGTGTGTGGCAGATGGTTTTTTCTAGCGGTGTGATGTCGCGAAGCCCTTGTGTGCCGCTGTGCATCTCGAACGCGAGAAGAGACGCTACTGTGAAGTACCGCCAATTCCCCTGCGATCTACAGCGTCGGGAAGCGTGGCTGAAGAATATTTCTCACCAATGGTCATCAGGGGTAAAGGAAGCAAGTGCATGGGAGCCAAGCGGCATGTCGCTGATATATTCAGTACATTTTACTGAGAATGACTATAAAAAGAACACAAAGATTAGGCTTTTGCTTCCGACTGTGGTACCGACTCTGTTTCCCGGTTATCCGCAGTACATGCAAAAAAAAAAGGATATCAGAAACACGGGCAAAATGTAAGATGAGCAGCGCGTAAAAAAAAAAAAAAACGGAGGCAGAAGGAAGAAACGTACACAAAACACGGGCTTGTCATTTCTGCATATCTTATTTTGCCACGGTTTCTTTTCGCGCTACTGATTTCAAGTCATGCATCTTTACTAACCTGCCCAACCTGCCGCACTTGTCAGATTGCGGAGAACAGAGAGATACAGGAAAAGTTATATTTCAGGAGCAAAGCCGTCAGGGCCCTTTGGCCACCCTCCTCAGTGCCTGCATCACTCACTGCTTCGTCTTGAAGAAACACGTAAATCCACTCCCGATTATTCGTAATAGAGCACTTCTTTTCATTTCAGGTGAGTCGAGTGGGCAGCTTTCATGAGGAGCATTGAGGTCCACTCTAAAAAAGATTAGCACACCTAGGGCAGACTTTTCATATATGTGGGGTAATCGGAATTTCTAATGACGACTTCTAATAAGTAATGTGGAACTATAAAATGCCTTATTTCGCGCGTACCAACGCGCGTACTAACGCGGCTGTGGAAGCGCTTCTCCGTGAACGGCTGTACCAGAGTAATGGCGCCAGAGCTGGCGCGAGAACTAGGCCCGAGACGCCGTTTCGGCGCCACGCAGCAGGCCGCACCTTTTAGATGCGAGGCATCTTATGCTCGGGGCTATGTCACTCCCTGCCTCTCTCCATCCCTCCATCCGCCATGCGGCGTCCCCACCCCTACTGCGCATGCGCATCCTCCTTCCCCTCCTCTCCTCTCCTTGTCTCATCTCCTCTCCTCTCGGCATTCCTCCTCTCCTCTCCGATGCTCCTCTCCTCTCCGGATTGCGCAACGAATGGTAACACCTGCGGCTCCGCGCGCGATAACGCGAAGCAGCTTAGGTTAGAGGCGCGACAGTAGGCGCCCCAGAGGTACCAGCAACAGTCACCAACGCCGCGCGCGTTCGGTGCGAACGCGGGCAAGACGCCGACGGCGTCGACAACAGTTCTGCGCGTTGCTGGTGCTGCTGCATATCCAAGTTTATCCAGCTGATAAAACTACCTTGAGTCGACCTCATGGCTGCTTCGCATACTACTCAGAGTTCCCCTACGGGAAGATGGTGTAATTTTTTTATGGAGCGGCCGTGGTAGCATTGTCAGTCCATGCCTTTTTAGGCGCCGCAAATACATTTTGCGAGGACAGGCTGCTCTTGACAAGTGTAAATCATTTTCACTACAGTGAGTAGGCTTTATAGCTGGAAAGGTATACGTTGGGATTTTGAATGGGGCATCGCGCGTTGTCGTGTTCCCGTGGACGGGAATGCGTAAGTTTGGCATCGTTGAAGCTACGTTGCACCTGTGAACGTGCAAGCTTTGTTCCGTTCTCTGCACGACTCCGCGTGATTAAAATGTGGTGGCTGTTCGCGCTATATATGTTGTGCATTTCCGCCTGTATACTATTCGGTACAAAATTCTTCCACTGCAGGCCTTTTGTTTTCGTCCTCGCTATTTCCCCCGTGAACGGAAGGCAATGTGCGTGGCGCCACATATGTGTGCGCAAAATCCGCAGGGGCGTCTGCGTCAGCAGGCGTTTGGTGTGTTGCGACACCACGGACCCGAGCACATGGGGGTTGGACCGTCCCGCGTGTAGCTGTGCGTGGCTTAGCCGTGTCTGGGGAAAGGGGGATCCTGGGGGTTGAGCTGATGCCGGGTGTTCGGACCTTTAAGGCCCCCCGACGGACGCAACACACCTCTTCGGCCTCTGCTTCACATAGACGGCACCCTTGGGCTGACCCACCCAGGGGAAATCGGCAGTTGCCTTTTCCTGCCCTCCTCTTAAATCTTCGTCGTTCTCTCTCACTTTCAATCTATCCTGTCTTCTTTTCACTTCCTTTTACTTCCGTTTTCCCAGGCAGCTAGGGTTAACCTTGTGTGGGTAGCCAACCTTGGATATTCCATATTTGGTTATAGTAGTGGCATACAGCTGGCGTTTGCAGGACCAATCTTTTCCAGGTATTGCAGCGTCCCCTCGTTGGGCTCCATGGTGGGTGGCTGGCGCTGCTGCCGAACATTCACCTATACTTATGGCAAGTTCTTTCCCCCCACTCCCTGATCGCCGTCTGAAACGAGGGCGCACCGAAGATGTTTTCTAGTTTTTTGGACGCCAAACACAGAACTTTCCCCGATTTCATGTGCTCCACTCAGAAAAAACACAAATCAGTATGAACAATCTCACCTTTCCTTGTGTCAAAGACTCTGACTGTTATTTTTGGACCAGGCTATAAAGCATCTAGGATGGCAAGCGGGGATCTCCTCTTGGAGCTCCGTGATCTGAAACAATACGAGAAACTACCCAACCTAGTGACATTTGGAGATGCTCAAGTAACAGTAACCCCGCACCGTACCATGAATACCACCCTTGGCGTTGTATCAGATGATGATCTGTTGCTGCTGAGTGAGGCTGAACTCCTGGAGGGTTTCAGTGAGCAGAATGTAATCAATCTTAAACGTATCAAGATGAGGCTCGACGGCAAGGAAATCCAGACCAAGCACCTGATACTTACTTTTAACTCAAGTGTTCTGCCGGAATCCGTCGAGGCCGGATACATCAAGCTTCGTGTTAGGCCATACGTGCCAAATCCTCTCCGATGTTTCAAATGCCAGCGGTTCGGCCATAGTTCACAGAACTGCCGAGGCCGCCAAACTTGTGCAAAATGCAGTGCTCATGAACGCTCCTCCGAGTCTTGTGAAAGCTCTTTACATTGTGTTAACTGTGATGGGGAGCCCGCCGCCTACTCGCGGTCGTGCCCATCCTGTAAAAAAGAAAAGGAAATAGTAACTATTAAAGTAAAGGAAAACATAACTTTCAAGGAGGCACGCAGGCGGGTATTGCACCTGCCAAGAACGAGCTTTGCCGAAATGGCGCGTCAGGGGGCAGCGCCACAACGGCCCCCGGCGGCTGTCTGGCACACGCGTAGTGGGCCGGCGGTGACGCCATCCGCCCCTCGGCGGCTGCAGCTAGCGCTGCTCCGCCATCTCAGAACAAGGGGCCATCGACCTCAGGGCTGGTGGCCTCCAAGGTCTCGTCCCTCAAGACGAGGCCTTCACGTCAAACAAACCGCTCGCAAGAGCGCGTGTCCAGCGCCTCGCAAGAGGACATGGACACAACACCAAGCGTGAGGGCGCAGCCAGCGCCTAAGGAGCGGCGCGATTCCATCGACCGCTCCAAAAAAGAAAAATCTCGTGTCACGGCGCCTGGAAAGGGCCCGTGAGCTAACTTTCTATTCTTGAACGCACAGCACAAAAACACATTCTAAATGGCAACACAAATTTTACAGTAGAATGTGAGAGGACTTCTCCATAACCTCGACGATATTAGGGAACTCCTTAATAAATATAATCCAAAAGTGCTGTGTGTTCAGAAAACACATCTAAAACCCACACAAACAAACTTCCTCAGACAATATGCTATCTTCCGTAAAGACCGTGACGTTGCTGTTGCCTCCTCCGGAGGTGTAGCAATAATTGTGGATAAATATGTTGCTTGCCAGAATCTCTCTCTTCAGACACCACTTGAGGCGGTGTCCGTGCGAGCGATACTTGTCAACAAGTTGGTAACCATCTGTTCTATTTACATACCGCCAGACTACAAACTCAGCAAAACGGAATTTTACACGCTAACTGACCAGCTCACGGAACCGTACATTATTGCCGGTGATTTTAATGCTCACAGCGCTTTGTGGGGAGACTCCCGGTGTGACGCCAGGGGTCAGCTTATAGAGAACTTTCTAATAACCTCTGGTGCATGTCTGTTTAACAAAAAAAGAGCCCACCTATTATAACATCCACCATAATTCATTTTCTTGCATAGATTTAGCGATTGGCTCTGCTACCCTTTTTCCCTATATAGAATGGAATATCGTTAAAAACCCATTCGGGAGCGACCACTTTCCTGTGACACTGGCATTGATAGAGGAGCGTGACAGTCCACCCCACGCCTCCCGTTGGAAAATAAAATCGGCTGACTGGAAAGGTTTTAAAGAGTCAACCTACTTATCACCAGATTTTATGAACGATTTTAGCATTGACGACGCAGTAGCGTATTTTACTGGTTTTATACTCCACGCAGCTGAAAAATTCATTCCACAAACAAAAGGCCTCTCATGTAAAAGACGGGTTCCCTGGTGGAATGAGGAGTGCAGACTGGCACGAAAGAAACAGAACAAAGCGTGGGGCGCACTGCGTCGCTCCCCGACTGCGGAAAATCTTAACGAATTTAAACTGGTAAAATCACAGGGAAGGCGTACGCGGCGATAGGCAAGGAGGGCTAGCTGGGAGAGGTTTCTCTCTAGCATAACATCCTATACCTAAGAGAGTAAAGTATGGAATGGCCTTAGAAAGCTAAAGGGGCAGCAAATGCACACATTACCTTTAGTTGACGACCATGGGAATACCTTGGAAGACCAGGCCAACGCTCTGGGCGAGCACTTTGAACGTGTATCAAGCTCCATACATTACTCAAAATCATTCCTTAAATATAAACAAATAGCGGAACGTAAGTCACTGGATCGTAAATGCCGACCTAGTGAACAATACAACCGTCCCTTTAATATAGCCGAGCTGAGAGCTGCCGTAAGCGTATGCAGCAGCTCTGCACCGGGAGCTGACAGAATCATGTATGACATGATTAAAAACCTACACACTGACACACAGACAACACTTCTGGCACTCTTCAACTCTATCTGGGCTGCCGGATACCTGCCATCCTCATGGAAGGAAGCTATTGTTATTCCAGTTTGAAGCAGGGTTAAGACCCTTCCGCAGCGGCAAGTTACCGCCCGATAGCTCTCACAAGTTGCCTGTGTAAGCTTTTTGAAAAAATGATTAATCGCCGACTCATACATTTCCTTGAACTGAACAAAATGCTTGATCCCTATCAGTGTGGCTTCAGAAAAAAGCCGGTCCACAACTGATCATCTTGTTCGCATTGAAGCACATATACGTGACGCATTTGTACATAAACAGTTTTTCTTGTCGATATTCCTCGATATGGAAAAGGCGTACGACACAACTAGGCGTTACGGAATTTGGCGAGACTTGTCGCGAATGGGCATCCGTGGAAATATGCTAAACGTAATAGAAAGCTAATTGTTTAACCGTATCTTCCGCGTGAAAATCGGCAACGTACTGTCACGTCAATTTATACAGGAAACTGGTGTACCCCAAGGAGGTGTGCTCAGGTGCACACTGTTTATCGTGAAGATGAACATGCTTCGTGCTTCATTACCGCCAGCTATTTTTTATTCCGTCTTCGTAGAAGACATACAAATAGGTGTCAAATCCTGCAACCTTACAATGTGTGAGAGACAGGTACAATAGGGCTTGAACAAAGTGGGCAGACGAAAACGGATTCAAAGTGAACCCCCACAAAAGTTCTTGTGTTCTTTTTACAAGAAAGAGAGGCCTGGTTCCAGATCTTTGTGTAGAACTGTATGGGCAACAAATACCTCTGAACAAAGAGCACAAATGTTTAGGCATTGTACAGTCAACCACAAAAGTTTGCGGACCACGCGAGCGCGTGCCAGACTGCCTATCCGCGCCACCTAGCGGTACGCCACCTAGCGGCGACAGGGGCGCTCTCCCGGATATGAGCCCTCTTGGTACTCGCCTGCCTGTTAATTTTTTATTCCCGTGCATGACATTGTTAGTTCGTTGTGTTGACGCAGAGCGCTGTCTGCGATAAGACCGCCACATATCTGGCTTGATAGCAGTATCGGAGCAATCACTGCAACCTTTGTCGACTGGTGTGCCAGTGGGTAGATAAGTTTCACGAAGCGCTGCGACGATTTTTTTACGCGACGTTTACTGGCGCACTTTGGTTGGCAGCATCTTGGTCCAATGAGTGTTGCTGCTTCTGCGTCTTGAGAGAAAGGGTAGGGAGGTGTTTCACTGTCATCAAAAATAAAGAAAAAGCGGATGCATAGAAAATTTTCTTTCACACATAGGCGCATCTTCGCATCAGTCGCTGAAAACGTAGTAGACTTGCTTCAGGCCACGTGGTGATTGCCTATTTGGAAAGATGCCGCTGCGTGTTCCACTTGACGAAAGAAGGCACATTGTGCGTTTATTTATAGAGGGAATACCTCAGCGCGAAATCTGCCGCCGAACCAACAGGAGCCGGACTGCCGTGAATAGGATTATTCAAGCTTTCCGCGACGATGACAGATTCACAGATATGGAGCGCAGTGGGCGTCCAAGGGCCACGACTGAGGAAGAGGACCGCCTGATTACGGCCGCCATCGTGGCTGATCCTTTTCAAAGTGCAGAGGATATCCGAGAAGCGCTCTCGCTCACGGTATCGTCTGAGACTGTAAGAAGAAGGCTGAGTGAGCTTGGCCTGCAGTTTTTCGTAGCAGCACAGAAGCCCTGCCTCTCAGACAGCCAGCTACAAGAACGACTCATGTTCGCTACAGCAATGAAAGATTGGACAACAGAGAAATGGGGCGATGTCATCTTTAGCGACGAGTCAACTTTTTCCACGCGCTGGGACCAACGGAAGCGGGTTTGGCGTCCACTAAACTGCAGGTGTGTTTACAGTGTATTGGCAGTTAATTCACGAAGCTAATTCTGCATCACAACATGTTTCACGTAAAATGAGCTTTTGGACATTACGAGATTTTTCTGTAGTGGTATTATGTTGAAAACATTAACGATTGTTTCATAGTACTACTTACTCTGAAGCTAATTAAAAGCTGCCAGTGGGTCTTTCAGTACTATCTAATGATGTTTGCACGTTTTCTATTGCAACTCTATAACAGCATTATAAAGTTCATACGCAAGAGGAATCACAACATTTTTAGACGCGCCGCTGGAACCCAATTGTATGCTATTTCTTGCAGATATCTGCCTAATTACACACAGAGTGTTCTATCCAGTGGACGGTGTTCCGTGAGCGTGTGGGGAGCAATCAGCAAAGATGGCCTTGGTCCCCTTGTGCGTCTGGAAGGGCCCTTCACTGCGTCACGGTACTGCAACGTCATCACTAGACACCTCGTTCCGTATGCGCTGGACGGTCCCTTCAGCGACGGCTGCTATTTTTTTTTCAACACGACCGCAGCCCGATCCATAAAGCACGTATCGTCCAGTCATTGCTAGAAGAACATGCTGTTTGCCAGCTTGAGTGGCCTCCATGTGGCGCCGACTTGAATCCCATAGAAAATGTCTGGGGCATGTTGAAGAAACGGCTGTCCACACGAGCCAACCGCGGCCGCACGGCCGATACGCTGTGGCAAGCGATCGCACAAGAATGGGAAAGCCTGCGCGGTCGACCGGAGATTACTGAATCTTTGTACGAGTCGATGCCCACACGCATCAATAAGGTGCTAGAAAACGGCGGACATTTCACTTCCTACTAGATCATTGAGAGACCTATGTTTCATGACACTTCTGTAAATGTCTTGTGAATAAATTCATCCCCTTCAGACACGAATTATGATGCACTGTCTGCAAATGCGTCAAATGCGCATGGCATCATTTCAAGACGCTCACTATTACATTCCAAGAAAGAAGACGAAGCAATGTGCTGTTTTGTGCGAGTTTCAGTAAAAAAAATAATTAGCGTATAACTCATTATCTAATTATTCTGAAATCCATCAGCTTCAATGCTTGCATAAAAAGAATCAACTATTAGGCCCGAAACGCATGCACACTTGCTTTTTCGGTTGTATTCGTGTCGACCGGAGAAAAAAAATACTCTTGACGTTGGTCTTGGAACGCGGCGCGTCGAACGATTGTCTAACATGGTAGTGTCTCCAGCAAAGTGATCATCTGCAGCAATACGCAGGACAATGAAGTTAACTGACCGCTAGTTGTCCCATCAGGAAGCGGACACGAATGTGCACACTGAGTTTTAGGTCATTTGAAGAAACACGTGGCGTGGGACGCGCCTCCGAAGTTCGAGTCCCCAAACGAGGACGCCGTGTCGCAAAGGGTTATAAAAAGAGTCATCGCACCCGATTATTTCTTATTTTTCTAAATGTAACCACTATAGCAGCGCGGTGGTTCGGGCTTTGCGCAGCAAAACCTGGGCGCAGGCGATCAAATCCCGGCCGCTACTGTCACTTAGCGATAGGGGAGTAACGGAAAAATTCTGCCTACTGACTAAGCATCTGTGTCCCATGGCTGCCTCACCGCTCACTCACGCACTCACGAAAAAAAAAAAAAACAGCGTGGCTACGCGAAAATAGAACTGATAACAGCCCAAGAATACGCTGTCTGATTACTTGTACTGATATTCTGCTCTCAAAATATAAGCAAGTAGCCCTGGCTAACAAAGAGCGCGTCACGTTGAAAGAGATAGGTAGAAAATATTTGCGCACAGTGCGAAAATAGACAGGCCATAGATTTAAGGAGGGATGCGTCTTCAACGTAGCGCTGCTGTCGATCGCTGGTGACGTAGCGGAAGTGTCGCGAAGAGGCTCTTGGCCACGCACTCGCGTGGTCCGCAAACTTTTATGGTTGACTGTACTTGACGCTCAACTTACTTTTATTCCACACATTAAACATCTTAAGGTGAAATGCCTAAAAACAATGAAATTACTAAAAATTTTATCTTGCACAACATGGGGCAGCGACAGGAAATGTTTAATGAATCTTTACAAGAGTCTCATTCGATCACGATTGGACTATGGTGCTGTGGTATATCACTCTGCCACCCCTAGCGCGCTAAAGATGCTAGATCCCGTCCAACATCTAGGTATCCGCCTGGCCACCGGTGCGTTTCGAACAAGCCCCATTGAAAGTTTATACGTCGAATCGAATGAGTGGTCACTCCATCTACAGAGAACATAACCAGCCTCTCATATTTTTTCAAAGTTCACTCTAATCATGAGCATCCGTGTTCTAATACCGTTAACGATATGACGTGTGCTACACTTTTTCGTAATCGTCCCTCTGTAAGACAGCCTTTCTCAATGCGTGTCAGGAAGCTGAGCGAAGAAATGGACGTTCCACTCCTCGAACATCGCTTAATGCCTCCAGCCAAGCTGTTACCACCTTGGGAGTGGCAGGTAGTAGAAGGTGATATATCCTTTGTAGAAGTTACAAAGCACGCTTCAGAGGTTTAAATCCGAATGCATTTCCTAGAATTGCAGTCCAAGTACTCGTGCACAGAATTTTACACAGACGCTTCTAAATCCCATGCCGGAGTATCTTATGCAGCTGTCGGTCCGTCCTTCTCGGAATCCGGCGTACTCCATCCAGAAACAAGTATATTTGCGGCTGAGGCCTACGCACTATTGTCAGATGTAAAGCATATTGACACGTATACAAGTTTATCTTTCACCGGTGGCCGCTTTCCACCGACTAACAAATGTTAAACGTTATCGCTCGGCGCAGGACGCGCCTGTATGGGAAGTTTCTAGAACGTTATCGATGCTTCTTCCCGTTGCATGTTTTCACCGACGCTTATGTTATCTGATTGTATGACCAACGCGAATTTTCTAGAACTTTCTGGAAGACCCGCGGGCATCAGGGATTAATCTGGAACCTTTTTGACTCAGGTATAAAAGCCAACGCGTTTCGCCGCTGATCAGATTTTCGACGATCGCCGACTGTGTTCGCCGATATCGTTGTGCTTTGAGTGTAGCTTTCTTTTGTGGGCACAGGTTCGCCCAATAAACAACCAGTTTCGTCATGCACAGTTTTGCGACTATTTTCTTTGCCGTCACTCCTACGTGACAATATAAATAAACCAAAACTTCAAAGGACTATCATATTTACAGACTCTCAAAGTGTCGTGAAAGCCTTGAAGTCACCCTGTAACCAGAAAAATCCTGTACTCATTGAGCTCTATTCTGTACTGTGTAGAGCATATGCATCTAACCAGCATGTCATTATATGCTGGGTGCTTGGGCATAGTGGCATCGAGGGCAATATTCTTGCCGACCAAATGGCCACATCAGTCACATCACCCGCTATTAACCCTACAGCTGCTGTTGCTCTAACAGACTTGAAACCTTTCCTGCGAAAGAAACTGCGAAGCCACTGGCAACGCTTGTGGGACGCTGAAACAGATAATAAGCTTCACTTGATTAAACCACAGATAGGTTTCTGGCCCCCCGTAACAAAAACACGACGAACTGACGTCATATTCTGTCGTATCAGAATAGGACACACGTACGGCACCCACAGTTTTTTGCTGACTGGTGATGAACCACCAACCTGTGGTAGATGTGGTGAGAGGCTGACCGTCCTCCACGTCTCTTGGAGTGTCGGGAAGCCGAAACCGAGAGAAGGAAACATTTTCCTGTAGCATACCGCTACAATATCCCACTTCATCCCATGATGTTTATTGGTGAAGAACCGCTTTTTAATGCCAAAGCAGTCCTCGATTTCCTGAATGATGTTGTGCTATATGTTATTAGCCCAATAAGTTCTTAGCGCATCGTCTCTCCAGAGGATGTAGCTGAGATAGTTTATTATAGCCCATTCCTCCAGGCCCTTGTGTTTCAAGCGCTCTGTTTAGGCACTCGTGTTTCTGGCCAATTCTTGGATCAGTCATATTTTGTAAATAGTATCATTCCTTCGCAATGCATTCTACATGTTCACAGTACACCTCATTAGCCATTGCCACAATCTTATCATCTATAGATTTTATGCACTTTACAGAAATTATTTTTAGGCCCCTTTACAGCCACGTCTCATCTACGTCGTCAAACTCATTGCTCCACTGCAAGCTTACTAACACTGGCATGACGCTCTTTGGCCATTCCTGGCCCTTGCGCCATTAAACAACATACATTCATTCGTTCATTGTGTGCGCAAAAAAAGGTTGCGAAAACCATAGATAGATATGGCATTCTTTTTGTTTTAGGGGCGAAGCTCCTTATAGCGGCACCCGTTCCGTCCCCGTCGTAGTAGTAGTAGTAGTGTGTAACCAGTCTGAGAAAAATGAGAGAAAAATTCCGAAGTTGTGTCCGTAGCGCGGAATCGAACCAGGGACCCCTCGCTTCCGAGCGCGCGGCGTTAGCCCACTACGCCACGAAGCGGACATGGACAAACGCACGACGATGGCTATAAATACCCAACATTAACAAAAGGCCGCGTTTCTAGCGCGTTTCTAACGCGTTTGTGCTAGCGCGTTACGGCCCGTGTAAGAAGCTGGTGTAAGACGCTGTGGCCTCTCCACCTTACCTTCAACGCGTTTCGAACGCGCTGCCCAAAGCGGTGGCAAGTCAAGTTCAAGTCGAGGAGCGTTTATGAATACGGGGGGTATACTCTCTCAGCAGTCATGTGATGGCGTCGACAAACGCGGTGCACGTTCCGGCATGTGTAAATGGCTGCGTAAGACGCTGTGGCCGCTCCCCCTTACTAGAGAGTACTGCACGTTTCTAACGCGTTTGTGCTAGCGTCCCCTTAAACGGGAGATCCGATGATTCCCTCCGGAGCTTCGCCCACTCATCATCATTCACCTCGTGGATCTGCTGTCATTTTTTTATTGGCGCCAGTATACCCTACGGCATAAATTTAATTAAAACAATTACTCCATCTCCCCGCTAAAGGGAACCATGTGTGGATGCGAAACAGCGGGGAGATGGTTAGCTTGAGCGGGAGATGGTGTAATTTTATTGGGATGACGAATGAGAACGTATAGGAGAAGAGAGAGAACATGGTGGTTGTCTGTTTATTTATTTAGAGACCGTATGCGATTCCTAGCGTCGGTGCACGCGGCGCTTTGAAGACGACGGCCTTGTGGTCGGTGAAGTGTAGCGTCAAGGGTTGCTGTTCCAGAGTTTTCATTCTGAAGTTCGCGAATATCAGGTCTATGCACGTTCCCCTAATGGTGGTCGGTTGTTTGTGGTCGTAGGAAATGCATCGCAACGAGTACACGTCTAGCATGTGCTGGACCAGCCAATCGTTCGTCGCCGCTCCCGTTTCGTGGCAGCGGCCCGAGCGCTCATCGCCGCGCTGCACAGAAGAGAGAATGAGGCGCACGCGCTCCATCATTTTCATACCGCGGAACTACTGTAGCGCCCCCAGCGGAGTATGCAGCTGTCACACCACCTGTCGTGCGCACCGCTCCGTACAGTAGAGTATTCCTAGAGGAGAGAGGGGGGCCGCGCATGCGCTGTGGGGGTGTGGGACGCGGGCGCCGCTCCGTAGAGTAGAGGATTCCTAGAGGAGAGAAAGCGGGGGAGCGTAGAAGAGGAGAGAGGGGGGAGGGGACGCGCATGCGCTGTGGGGGTGTGGGACGCCGCGGGACGGAAGGAGGGACGGACAAAGCCCCCGCCATAAGCTGCTTCGCATCTAAAATCAGGCAAGTTTGCACTCTGTCGCGCAAAGCTTAGGCACGGCGAATCTTACTGGCTGCTACAGCTAGGGATGAACTTGGTTGCTGCTAGGTCTTAACTTGGTTTAACTTAACTACGCGCGTAGGAAGGTATTCTCGAGCGATCATTTTCTGAGGTACCTTCCCTTTCGCGACATTTCGCGTGACTAGCGCTGGACGCGTGGGCGCCTACGAGCGACAGCGCTCTTGGACTGCCACAAACGCAGGCTGGCTAACCAAGTTTGGTACAGTGCCAAGAACGCTGTCGCTTGCCGACGCCGAACGCGTTGGCAACCTTTCGCGTGACTAGCGCTAAACGCGTCGGCGCCTACGAGCGACAGCGTTCCTGGCATGCCACAAACGCAGGCAGGCTAACCAAGGTTGGCACAGTGCCAAGAACGCTACTGCTTGCCGACGCCGAACGCGTTGGAGGCTAGCCGCTCGATATCAATCGGCCATCTTCGCTCTGTCTTGAGTTTTGCGCGGCCCAGTGAAAGCTTGCGCCCTTTTTTTTTCTCCTGGCGCAGCGCGCCGCGGAGAGAAGAGAGGCAAAGGTCGGGAAGGCATGGGAGCTGGCGAGGAGGAGAACGCGTGCGCTCCTCCTCCTCCTCGGGTTGCCATGGCTACCACGGCTACGCACCACAAATTACGGCTGGCTTAAACAGCTTCCCTGTTAAAAGATGTAACTGTGCGGCCGTACAAGGGTGCTTGCGTCCAGCGCCTTAGGTCAGGTGGTCGACCTGGGTGGTAGCCAAGGCCGCGCAGGGGGCGGGGGCGGGCGCAGGGGGCAGAAAGCTGCCCTTTAGGAACAGATTAAGTAGAGGCAGCGGGTTTTCGACTTCCGCTGGATGGCAGGCGGCATCTGCGCCCAGTTGGGCAGTATCGGGCATATCGGAGTTAAACAGTCACAGAGCCAGCACCGAGCCCGGCGGTACACCCCGCTTCGAAACAAAATGTCCTGCCCTTTCCTTGGCGACTCGTATACAGAAGGTGCGGTGTGACAAAAAGGAGCCATTGCATTATGTGAATGATCGCTAAGTTGTCGTAGGCTTTTGAACATGCATGGTGAGGAGGGTTCGAATGCTGCTTGTTCTTCCTCCGAAAAGCTCCATGAACGTCAAATGGTCTAGGCCATCTTCCGTGCCCAAGTGTGGTCGAAAGCCAATCTGGGTCGGATGGTACCAGGCGTGCTTTTCCAACCACCAGGAGGCATACGCGATACCAACATGTGTTCAAGAAATTTGCACAACGTGCACGTTAGGGCGATAGGCCAAAGATTAGACAGTTTGTCTGAGGGCTTTCCTGGCTTCGGTATTGGCAGAACTTCAGCATGCTTCTATGGTTCAAGCAGCTCTAAAGTCGTCCAAATTTCATTAAGCAAGTCCGGCAGGCACTGCAGCGCAGGGCCATCAATGTTACTGAACACTTCATAAGAGATCCCATCTGGGCCTGGCGCCTTGCGTACTTTTGCATGGTCAATGTCTGCCCGGAGCTCCGCCATTGTAAAGGACACTTGCATGACTTCGATGTCTGATTGACCGGGAGTCGCGCCAACTTCCAGAGGAAGGGCATACGTACAGTCGAATTGTGGCGGGGCCTGATCGTACGCTGGGTAAAAGGACCTGGCTACTTCTGGCGCGAGCTGACTCGGTGTACATGGAGAAGACATGCATGCACTGGCTGCTGGGTCCGGCGTGCAAACGCCCAGTTCCATGCTCCGGAACGTTCTCCAGATCGAGGCGGACGAAGAAGATGGGCCAAGCGACGCGCACTAGTCCACCCACCGTTCCCGGGAGAGGCGCTTCTCGTAGCGACGTGCTGACGCGGTGAGTCTATTTAGGTTCGCACGAAGCTCAGCGGCCACCGGTTCTCGGTTTAAGGCTAGTTCTGCACGACAGCGTGCTGCCCAGGGACGCAAAAGATGTAAATTCGGCGGTGGTCTGTTCTCCTCCACCCAGTTGGAGCCCTCCACCCAGCGTGGCGTCCTCCACGACTGTGGTTAACACTTACAATGGGTCAGATGGTGTAGCCGTAATCTAGGTGTTCAATTCCTTGCCGAATAAGTCCTAGTCGGTAACGTAGCACCTACAGCGGAGGTGGCGTTGGTTGACTGTGGTCAAAGCGATTACCAGGGGGTGGTTATCACTGCCCCAACAGTCCGGCTTTCGGCACCAGGAAACAGCATGCGTACCAGCTACCACGAGAGGTCCGGCGCGTACGGTGGTGCACTGGGATGATCCCAACCGCGAGTAGAAGTGTCCAGGGTATTAAAAAGGGCAGACTGCGCGTCTGTAAACTTGTCTGACACAATACTGCCTCTCGCACTAGAGGAAGGGTAGCCCCACGACTGATGAGGCGCATTGAAGTCTCCCCCGACCAGCATTTGGCATGGCATTCTATGTATGGCCTTTTACATTTAAAAACTGCACTTTTACCACAGGCTGTATAGTTAGCCGTGCGCTGATTGTGCTCAGATTTCATTTACGTTTTGACTGATTCAGGAGGTGACTGTTTTGCTTTGTGGATGTTCGGATGAATGACGAAGTCATCACTCGGACGTGTGCTGCGCGTCACAGCTTTGTAACAGTTTATTTTTGCGACGCGAAGTGTAGCTTTCGCGTTCGCGCACCCTGTGTTTGTTTATACGAGGGGAAGTCAAAAAGTAAAGGTACTTTTGAGAAAATGTACATTCATTCTAACGATAGAAAATTGAAACATACAAAAGTTTTCTACACAACCTCCCTGCACTTCAACGTACTTTGCCCAACGTTTCATAAGTTTTTTTGATTCCGTCGAAAAAAAACCATTTTTTTGGTTGGACTTGTAATTAATTTTGCACCGCATCAATGACCTCTCGATCTGTTGCAAATCTTCTACCCCTGAGCGCTTCCTTCAGTGATCCAAACATATGAAAATCGCTTGGGGCCAAGTCTGGACTCTGTACTGTATGGCGGGCGTTGCAGCGATTCGAATCCTAACTCCTTTATTGTTTCGGCCAATATTGGAGAGACGAAGAGCTCTGATTTTTGTGCTAAAACTCGACACTACAAGAAATTTATCCACAAAAGTAGCCTCAAAAAGCTACTAACTGGAAGCAGGTAGCCAACCCAAAGCGGCAAAACAAGTGCGCGGTTACACTGCCGAAAAAGCACAAAAATCATCTGCTTATGCCAGTTTCATAGCGTTCCATCATCGCTCCTAGCACAGCAAACAATAAACAAGCCGTAAATACTGCAGAAATCCATGCGGAACCACCCAACAACAATTTTTAATGTCTCACCTCGCGTAACTCTAGGGCGAAGACGGCGCGCGTCGAAGCGAGCGACGAGAGAAAACGCGAGCAGCGAGGATACCAGGAGAAGGATATGCCGGGCGAGGAGGAATGTCGCTACCTTTAATTTTATTCAGGGGGCTTAATGCGGGTGGAAGACTACCGCCACCTCTGGGAGCCAGAGGAAATTAGACACGCACGACGGGACCGTCACGGCGGCAGAGGGGAAGGAAACTCGGTACGCAAGCGCTTTGAACGACTGCAAAGAGAGCGTGGTGCGAGAGTACACATGGCCCACGCGGGTCGCACAGCGGCAAATATTGGGGAAACCTTTATTATATACCTGAGCGTCTACTGACATTGAAAATGGCGCCTATTGATAACTATAATCTACTGAAAATGCATATCCAAGTGATGAGACGTATATGCTTTTGCATGGAATGAAGCGATATTGCATCATATTTGGGAGCTGGGTTTTCGCACACGCAGATCTGTTGACGGACACGAAAAATGCAGAGAACCCTAGCCGTAGTCAGCTTCGCTGTAAAACGTTATTTTTGATCTGAAGGAAAGAGTAACCGAAATACCTAAACGTTAATCTTTTGGTTCGGAGTGAAACCGAAATATTTTTATCGATTTTCCGTTCAAGGACAAAGCCTGCAAACCGCAACAAGCGACGTCGGGCAACGTCAAAATTAGTGCGTATCTCGGAGGTCCGCATTAGCGCGTATCTCAGGCAGGGATAGTGCGAGCGATAGCCGATCGAGCGCTCCACTAATCTAAGCCTGTCGTTCGGTGCACTAGCAAATCGGCATCGTAGCAGAACCCAGGGTTTGCGCGCTGAAGAGCTTATCGTTTCGTATTCTTCGGGTACATCGCTTTGTTACCCAAGTTCTATCCTTCGTTTATGTACGTTTTATCGAAAACGCGGTCTCGCATTGCGGCGAGTACACTCGATAACATGCTGCTTCTGAGATCATGCTCAGTGCCTTGACTCATAGCACTGAGCATGATCTCAGAATTCATAATTCATTGACTGAGAAAAGTAAATACTACGTTTTTATCGTTACTTTGCTTCGAAAATGTTTGCATGTCAACAAGAAACCGTTATCAACTGTTACGGGTCATTTTTTTTTCGATATCGAGCAGAGCCGGAACGGAACTTTTTTTCAGTGGAACGAAACTAAAACCAGTGAGTGAAACAACTTCATTGAGACCAACGAATTGAGGCCTGGGCCTAGGCCACGCAAAACCAGAACGAAAAACATTTCGTTCCGACACCCTGGACGCTGCTGATAAATGAGCTGCCCGACAAGAGGATCAGCGCCACTGCTGGGAGGACCCTGTCGTCCACAAATTCTTTGCCACAATATATCGCGAATGCAAAACACCTAAACATCTTCGCTCAAAATTTGCACTAGGAAGTATCGTAATCGTCGGTGAATTTTATTTTTCGATCTCTCTGTTCAGGGAAACTTACCCAATTCCAGGCGTTCACATTGAATCTTTGTCGGACTTCCTGGTTCTATTCGAAGACATTTTCTTGCTTGAAGGATTGCTTCGATTCTTTAAGGAAGACTTGTTCTTCACTTCATCTGTACGTGTTCGATTAGCTTTATTTAAAAATCCGACGGAATCCATATCTACATCAAAGTGGACGTTGACGTGGTCAGCAATGAAGCAATGTGGCGAGATTTATTGTAACCATCGAAACGCGTCAATGTGAGTTGTTTATGCAGCTGGCTTCCGGTCTTGAGCTTTCCACTGAACACGCTGCGCCATCTAGCGGCACCTACAAGTATCCGCGCGTGGCGATTGAGGGAATATAGATTGAGACAACGTTGTCTCGCTATAGATGTCGTGGGTTCGATTCCCCCAGCAATGTGGAAATCTTGAAATGATTGTTTCGTCACTAAAGAGACAGCACATACCCTGTGGCACTTGCCCAGTGACCCGAGTTAGTCCTACGGTTGGTTTCGAACCTTGTTCCCTTAGATCTGCGATTCGCAAACGGCAATTCGCAATTTTTCAAATGGGCGCATATCGCAAGAGGCGTATGACATACTCAAGCGACATCCCATACACCAGGGAGAGGCCGACGTCGATAACCGCAGGCACTTTATTTATTTATTTATTTATTCAAAATACCCCTAAAGGCCTTCAAAGAGGGTATTACATAGGGGGACATATTGCAGTGACATGTGAATAATAACATATTCCAAGTGAAAAATGGCTACGAACCGGTACAGGAAAAAAATAAGTCGATTAGGTCGGGCAGTCCGTTTAGGCAATGCGCTCAGTGCGTAGCAGCTCCTGAAATTTTGCTATGTTAGTCTCAGTAGCTACATGCGATGGTAGGTGGTTCCACTCAATGATAGTGCGTGGTATGAACGAATTAGCAAAGCGATGAGTGTGACATGTGGGCCGTTTTACTTTATACTGATGATCGCGGCGAGGGAAAGTGACTGCAGGCGCTTGAAATAAATCGCCAGAAAGGATTGGATGATGATAAAGTTTATCATCATTCCCTTGCTTTGGATCCCGGCACACACTGGACTGAGCACCCCCAACGAAGCGGCTCACCGCGT
This sequence comes from Dermacentor silvarum, assembly GCF_013339745.2. NCBI lineage: Eukaryota > Metazoa > Arthropoda > Arachnida > Ixodida > Ixodidae > Dermacentor > Dermacentor silvarum. Next base: position 97,846,460 of record NC_051158.1, read on the forward strand.
TGCTCGAGGCCTCACTCACCGAGCATCATCGGAGGAAGAGCCCCCGCGGGGTACTGCAAACGTCTGGGCGTGCGAGGATCGTTTGACCAGGTTCCACGGCATCACGACACACTACCAGTTACAGAGACGCGTATACCCATTCCCTCACGCTAGGTTAGACAGGGCGCAAGCAGTACACTACAGGCAATTAAAAACTGATTCTTACATAAACCCAAGACTCATGCACGCCATGTATCCAGACATGTACACAACAAACAGATGCACATCCTGTGGCGAGGTTGCCACACTTAATCACATGTTATGGGAATGTCAGGACATAACAAACAATTCGAGCAGTGCCGACACCTCCGTCTCTTCCACCGCCAGCCTCCGCTCGCGTTGGAAGACCGCACTGCTCAGCTCGAACCTGACAATACAGCTCTGGGCCGTCCAGCGAGCCGAGGAAGCCGCTTCGAGACAAGGTCTCGGAACCGCGTCCGGGGCGGGTGCCCAGACCCACTAAAAATACGCCGGACTCAAATCTTATCGATTTGATAATAAAGTTTACGTTCTTCTTCCCTTAGCACACCAGCCCCATGTTGTACCCATTAGACCATGGAGTACCCAGTCATCGAAGTTAGCGCGAAAACGGTTAGAGACCCAGACACATACGCAGTACGACCCCTTAAATGTGCATGAATTTTCCAGACCCTCTACACCCTCCCACCTCTCCTTCTTGTCGAAATTTCGGTCAAAGCCCCTTATTGGGTATGCGCCATTATTCTAATAATCACCAAGTGGGTTAGTTGAAGCAGAAGAAGAAGAAGAAGAAGAAGAAGAAGCATTCCTGGTTTTGCGAGACAGGCTAGCAGCAGGGGCAATACAGTGTGATTTTTGTTTGCTTCGTCCAACGCTGATCTGGGATCTCGGCCATGTACGCCTTACGGCGGATGTCGATGGCCGTTGGAGGGCAGCCATCCAAGGCGAGTACGACCTCCAAGGCATCGGCACCACAGGAGCAGGACCCCGAGCCTCAGGATACAGCAAAGCAGGAGTCGGCACAGGTGATGCATGCATGCTCTGATTGCCGTAGAACATTGCCACGTGTTGCCGGGGACGCCTTATGTAACTCTTGAAACCAGTGCAGCAGCGAATAAAATTTGTTCCCTCCCGCAACTTCATTCCCTCCCGTAGACATCAGGCATACTGCAGTTTGTATTGTGTAATTAGAAATTTCGTGTATTCCGTGTTCATATCTTTTTTTTTATTTATACATAAACGTTGAGGCAAACATATTGCAAAGGCAACGCTAATGACAGTAACTTTCAGGGAAAACGACTAAGCACTGTTCAATGTTTACGAAAATGCAATGCCGCCACGAATAAAATGTTTTCTGAAAAAAAAAGAACGTTTCTTTGTAAATGTGGCGTCTGTTTCAAAGTACACGAATTTACAATAAATCAGATGTAACGCACGTGCTTGTTTGTTGCAATGCACATAACTCACATCCATAACAAGACACCCTTTCTTCGAGTTACGCACCGTCAAAAAATAAGTCGCCAATACAAGTCAAACTAGCATGAATTCACACGCTTACATGGGCGTTCTCTCATGACCGCAGGCAATGCCCCGAACGAATTCGTTCTTCAGGTATTCGCGAGTCTGTTGTTGTTCATGGTGTTGTGGTTGTCGACTTGGTACAGCGGTGAGAAGTGCCGTGAACGTAGAGAAATATGAGGTGTAAAGAGTAGATGTGTTGAGCGTATTGGTGTCTACGATGATCACGTGATGATTCTATTGACCAGGGCCCAAATTCACAAAGCCCTCTTAAGCTAGAATTTTTCGGAAGAAATGATTTTAATGATTTGGACTAGGTGACGACGTACGTCGGTAAGACGTACTCTTATGTGTTTAACGTTCGCGATTGCGATAATGGAAATCGACGCACTGAGACACCGGAGCCATGGTGGCTGTGGTTCTTCGTTTTAGTTAGCCTCGATGAACCTGAACACAGCAAGGCTGCCACTGACAAAGTAAATTCATAGGCGTAATTGATGGCTGTGGTCATGTAAGACTTCCCAATGCTCAATTCCATTCCACTTGGTACACTAACAAGGTCAGCTAAAATTCTTTTCATCAATTTCACCTCGGCGTCTTGGTGGTTTACTCATGGCCGCCAATTGTCGTTGTTAAGCTTCACTTGTGTGCTTTGAATTTCCGTTGCATAAGTGACTGCCCATGGCCACCCCGCCTCGTTGTTTCCTTTTGCGCGTACGAGCCGGCATGCAAGGAAGTTCTAAGAATCCCTTCACAGCACAATAGAGACGGTCTTATATCACTCAGTGTTTTGTTGCGATAGTAATTATATGGACACTTCAAGCAGATTTCTGCCATCGGCGTCGCCGCCACCGTTGTTGTCGCCGTGAGGTTCCGTATAAAGTCCAAGGGCGATAAAATCGTCGCCGCGCGCCGTATGTGCGAGTGAAAGCGCGTGGGGGACGCACACCATCATGGAGAGCGAACGCACGGCAGAGAGCAAACGCGACTTCCATCTCGCGAAAGGCCGTGGGGGAATGGGAGGGAGGGAAGGGGCGGCGACGCTGGGCTGCGGCACCAAATGCGTATCTTGCAACCGCGCGCAAGGAGAACTGGCCACTCAATCTCCCACGCGAAACGAGGAAAGCGGAAAGGCAGCGCGTGAGGGAGGGGGTGCGGCTTCTATTGTGCCAGCAACTAGAGCACTGCGCGGGCTTACCCGGGCCGGGCCGGGTCGGGTAGAGCAGTTTTTTCACGGGCTCGGGCCGGGCTCGGGCACGGCATGTGCTTTTTGACCCGGGCTCGGGCCGGGCTCGGGCATTCTGGTGGTGCGCATGTAACGTGCAGCGACTTATTCTCGGGCCTCTCAACTCTGAAAAGCATGTATTTTTTGGTCTCGGGCCGGGTTCGGGCCGGGTTCGGGCCGGTTTCGAGCCGGGCTCGGGCCTAAGGTAAAGGGGTGGCAGGCCGGGCCGGACGGGTAACGTAGATTATTTCCGCGCCCGGGCCGGGCCCGTGTCTCGCCATAAATGTTTTGATCAGGCTCGGGCGGGCCGCCCAATGTAAAAACAGGCCCGGGCCGGGCCCGGGCCGCAAAAATCGGCCCGTGCAGTGCTCTACTAGCAACTGCGAACTTTCACTCGCTGTATGTGCGAGTGAAAGCGCGTGGGGGACGCGTGTCATCACGGAGAGCAAACGCACGACGGAGAGCAAACGGGACTTCCGTAGCGCGAAAGGCCGTGGGGCTATATGGGAGGGAGGAAGAGGGGGGGCGACGCTGTTCTGCGGCACCAAATGCGTATCTTGCAACCGCGCGCAAGGAGAACTGGTCACTCAATCTCCCACACGAAAGGAGGAAAGCGGGAAGGCAGCGCGGGAGGTCCTGGGCACATAGCCTCGAACTCAATGTTTCAATCTAATGTAGTGTTTCCGTTCTGCGGAGTCATACACTAAAATACGAACATTGACAGAGCGTAAACTCACATTTTTCTCAGACGCCGTGCCCCCCAAAATTTCGTGGCCAATTGTAGACGTCTGTGTACTCTCTGTGCGTATGGTTCGCACAGATGAAGGTAGTAACAGCTATTGCAGTCGTTTTTGAAATGTCGTCTTGTCGCAGGGCGAGTCGGGCCTGTTCGAGAGCGTCGACTTCGTGCCGCCCGCGCACACGACCTGCTACAAGCTGTGGGTTGTCTGCTGCTCCGTGTGGATCATGCTCTTCATCCCGCTCAGCCTGACTGCCTTCGCCATGGGCTACCGGCCGACGCGTCCCACGACGCCGCCCCAGATGACAACCGACCCCATGTGGCTCACCGTCGAGAACCAGCCGCCGTGCCAGGACCAGTTCCCTCCCCGCAAAGCGGCCACTGGCTCGATCAAGAAACGGGCGAGCTCCATACTCTGCGTCTTCAACACGACGACGCATCGCAGGCCACTCGGTGAGTGAGCCCGCGGTAGTGGCGGGGGGGCTGGAGGAGGTGGCTGCCGGCCATGCTGTCGCGCGAGACCTGTGGGGCGTCTGTAGAAGTCGCCTTCCAAAACGGCGCTCTCGCCGGTGGAGTCTATACACGTATGATGAAGTGGTTTATATGAATAGCCACCTGTACTGTGCTGGTGTACGGCTGTATTATATGTAGAGCCACTAGAACTGGGCTGGTGTACGGCTGTATTCTCCATGGAATATCGCAATGAAGTTACACACTCTATCTAAATATCCACGCTGCAGCAAACACGCGCCTTTAAGTGCATCTTTTTTTTTCAGTAGAGCCAAAAGCTGTCTACGAGCGTTTCCCTAATCCCGACATCGACAATCTTTCTCACTTGTTTCTGACCAATTTATTATTCGCCCCCCCCCCCCCCCCCAAAAAAAAGAGAAATGCTCGATGAGGCTTTACAAGCAGGTGAACGGACAGGCGCACAAGCTTTTGATGTCTTAAGAATATCCGCGGAGCGTTCGCTCCTTTTCGTTAAGTACTTAGATGACGAAGCAGTCAATCAATACGATGACTGAAAAAAAAAACGTGTTTCTCACACGAGTCAAATCAGTTACATTCCAGTTTGACATTGTTTTTGTTGGTGTGAGTTTTGATAAAGTGAGCGTTTGCTCTACACCGTGCCCTGCGATCCGCGCAGTTTCCCGCATGGTGCTAGGCTACATCCCCGGCTTCATCTGCAAGCACGTGTTGTACTCCTCCATCCTGATGCCGGACCCCGAAGGCGAGCTCCAGTCGTTGACACCGGAGTTTGATATGGAGTGCGCTGGACTGGCGAGCGTGAAGATTCTCAAGAAGCGGTTTCAGCAAATGAAGGTGAGTCGAAGGAGGCCACGAAACCAGAAAAGGGCAGAGCTTTCCTTGGATATCAGCTGAAGAATTACCAAATCAACTTGTTTATAAGTGCTCTTCGGCATTGACCGAACGCTTTCGCTAGTACTATGCTCAATATGAATATTTTCTGGAATTTTCCCTTACGAACGATAGTTGCATAAGAGGCATTTTTTTACTATAGGCCTTGTGTTGAATTCATAGTTCCACTTGTTTTTGTTTTTTTCGGTGCTGCTACTTTTTTTCTTTTTTTTTTAGAACTGTGTATCTCTGGCGTAAGGTATAGTACTACGGGCTCCTGCAGTAATTAGCACGTTGTTTACACGATTAGAAAATCCTTCGCTGATACATGCTAATATACGCAAATAATAAGTCAAAGGCAGCGAAGCTGTACACATGAATTCTCATACCCTTCGTCAGTACTACCAGGATTCTCTTTCTTAGCCGTTCTTAGTGACAATTCATTACCGGCACCGACGACGCCCTTGTCCTATGGCGGCTTCTCGCCTCCCGCGCGTGCTTTGTTACTGGCTGCTCTGAATGGAAGTTTGGAGCACACCCTTATCACAGTTGCAATTTACTTTCTGCAAATGTCTGGGGCGTTTTATCAACAAAAATTACATGCAGTCACATAACATTCGTAGCCCATCTTTACAAGTTAATTTGTGTTTGGGTTTCTTTAACACATTACAATCACATGGAATCACTATATATCAGAAAACAGGCAAACACCTATTTATTTTCGTGGGCCAGGGCTCCCCCCTTTTCTTTTGTGATCGCGAATTATGGGTTGAAGCGTCCTTTCGTTTGTTCAGGGTCCCGGAGAAGCATGTCGCCAGCCACAAATACCAGGAATCAACGCCTTGCAACAAAGAAACAAAATTTAATAATAAAAAGCTCACTAACACACACTCTCAACAGATTTTTGACAATGTTCTTGTACATTTACAGTGATTGTCAGGAATAACAAAATTTTTTGCAGATGCACAAAGTTCATAGAACGGGAAACGGCCCTTTTACACTCTAAACTAAATGGAGTATTGCCACCGTCCCCAAGAGATGGGTACTTTCTGGAAAACATCACTTGGTTGTTTTTGAAAACGGTTTGAAAGGTGTTCTAAATCTGAAATTTTTTAACTACACGAGACTTTACGTGAAAAAGGACCTGGGAATATTGAATCGAATATCCTATATTTTCTCATTTCTAAGCAAACCCTTACAAAAAAATTGTTGAAAAATTGTTGAAAAGTCATTGGTCAATGTCAACAAATAGCATTGAAAGCACATTGAGGCTTTGTTGAAACATTATTGAGGAAATTGTTGACAGGTGTTGAAAATTGTCCCGCGACATTTTGTTGAAACATCATTGGGTCGTTTCAATTTGAGAAGTCATTGATGGATTGTTCAAAACCATGTTGAATTCCAATATTGAAAGCCCATTGAAGAACTGTTGACGATGTGTTGAATGTCAATATTGAAAATCTGTTGAGACATTGTTGAAATATGTTGAATGCTAATATTGAAACCTTATTGACATAATGTTGGAACTGTGTTGAACGTCAATATTGAAACCCAATTGAAATATTATTGAAACAGTATTGAATATCAATATTGAAACCCCATTGAGATATTATTGAAGCATTGTTGAACATCAATATTGAAACCCCATTGAAGTACTATTGGATGAGCATTAAACGTCAATATTGCTTGATGGAGGCAAAAGTTGCTACATATCAGAAACAGGACACAAGAGGAAGAACACAGACAACACACATGTTAAGCACCAAACATGTGTGTTGTCTGTGTTCTTCCTCTTGTGTCCTGTTTCTGATGCACTACGCCTTTTGCCTCCATTATATTATACCAACAAGCCCAACGTGCATTGTTAGTCAATAATGCAACACCATTTAAATATTATTGGAGCAGTGTTGAACGTCACTATTGAAATCACTTGAGAGCCCACTGAAATATGCTGTTTGGTGAATAGTGTTGAAAACTGCATTAGACTTTTCTTTAAATACCGCTGAGCTACGTTGAGTCTCATGGCATAACCACTGATGCCATCCATATTGATGTGGTCCTTGCATACTAGAGGACAGGGGCAAACTTAAATTCAGGCACTTCTGTACTGAAGACCTGGGTCACCTAGGGATCAAAACCACTTTTAGATATAGCCTGTTATAAAACTTATTATAGAGCTGCTAGCAGAACCATTAAGCCAGTTTTTGAATTGGCTTAACACACAAAATTAATACTCCTTCACAAAATCAACAGCTCAAAATTGATGTGGACAAAAAGCATTTTTTTCTAGATGAATTGTTTATTGAAGCCAAACATTTGTTAACTGTACAGCCATGTGTGCCTCGAGATCAAAAAAATCCTAACGCAATCAACAAACTGCCAGCAGCTTGATAGAATAACGAAATTGAATACTGAGAGTAGTAAAATTTGCGTGGCCCTAAAGTAAAACATTTCTGAAAATTGAAATAAATAGAAAATAAATATTATACAAGCATTACAGTAAATACCATTTAAAATGTACTTGATTTCTTTATTTGGTAGCCAGTAACTTAATAATTATGGCACAATCTGCATGAGCCCACTGAGACTCTTATTTATTGGTTAAATGGTGTGCCCATTTTACTAAACGTTATCTACCTCTGAAACGACATGGTAATTACAATAACTTGTGCCATGGCAGCAGTTTCTTGTGCTGCACTGCTTGTTGCAGGATACAGTTGCGTTTTCTGCCATGATTACTAGGTAACTGGGCAGGTCATTACATACCAAGCGATTTATTCACTTTGACTACTTAAGATTTTTACCTGATACACAGTGGCCATTAGTTACTTGCTGGAAGCCTTAAATGAAACTGGCATGAGGAAATTTTGTTTAATTTTGAGTGCCGCAAACAAGTTAGAATGAAAGAATTTACAAGAAATCAGATTTCATGCATACATGAAAGAAAGCACATCGCTGCCTTGCCCGAGAACTGTTGTTGCACTCTGAATTTAAGCAAACTTTAACACTTAATTCTTACTGTTTTGAAATAGCAAAATAAACCATTACTACAAACATATGTTAATATGTAGTTTTTCTTAAACAGAACCACTCTGACAATAGCACAGATTCCACTTTCCAGAGTACGTATGAAACCTAACTTTCTGTAAAATTTCTCACTGGGCCTACTTATACTTTATCAAACAAACTTGAAATGGTGTGCCGTCATGGAACAGTCTTGGCATGAAATGACCCGAGATACCTATGAAATAAAATAGTCAAGAAACACTAGCTTTTGTAGAAATATATTAAAGATTTACGTAAAAATGTACTAAAATACAAAGCGCAACACTTGTGCAATTAATTATTAATCACAACACAGTACTTGTGTCTGAACAATCCAACCTGTGCTTTTCAGGTGACCAGAAACACCATAATAATAAAAAAAAATGTTCAGGGCTGCAAGTGCACAACACTCGAACTGTCCACAGACTTGAGCTCTTCTGGACACTTCAGGTCCCTTGCGAGAAGTGAGGCCAGAGTGTTCTTAATGTAGGTCATGTTTGTCCCAGGAAACTTGTGACAGGTAAAGCCTGTAATAAAGGAAAAAACAGCATGACGTTAAAGATCAATGTTCCACATGCAAAAGTGAGATATACAGTACGCCCTGTTATAATGAAACTGTTTCATTTGTTTTGTTTATTCCAAGTTTTCACGAGTTCAATTCTAGAGAATGACCAGCTTTCAAAGTGGAGTGGCACCGGAGGACTCCACTTAGTACAATATGCAGAAGGCAAACAGGAAAAGCCCACTGTGGCAGAATAACTTCATGAATATCCTTGGTGTGAAAATGTGAACGTTGCTTGCTTAGGAACAAATGGTGGAAAAAAGACTTCATACAGTTGGTGAAAAAACTTAAAGGTAGACTACTGGCAACTAAAATTAGTTCTCTCAACAATCATAATCAAAATGTGCAGCACTTTATTGCACTTTTCCTCGCAGGAGTTGCTCCAAATACGGTTATGCGGCCAGAATTGAGTGTGGTATATCTGAATTTGTTTTACAAGCTCATATGCTACTGGAGTGCACTTCTCGCATTGTGATGACCATTCTTATGCCTCTATGCTGAAAACAAAATACTGCTTATAACGAGAATTTACTGCAGTTGCACGCCGACCTGGTTACACTAACACAAATAAATGCGAAGAAGAAATACGAAGAAATGCTCAGTCTTACAAGAGAAATATGCAAGTGGACTGGCTCTGCTAATCCTTTGAGGGTCACTGCCATGCATGTAGACTGGTGGAAACAAATCGTGTGGTCACGACCATAAATATGAGGCGGCGAAAGAACATATAAATAAGCATACCTTTTAAGAATGAAGTGTCCCCAAGCATCACATTACAGATTCTGTAACCTTCTGCGACTTCTGCAAAAATCCTGATTGTGCTGTTGCCCCTTGGCTTCTTCCAAAACTGATCTTTCTCTTTATTCTATGGTGCCCATCACTGCAGTAGTTTGGGAGTATTCAACTAGTTTAATGTTTTGTGAGTGTCATTACATTTAAAAAATGTGATTATGCTAGTTTGCCCTGCATGCTACAATGAACATGGTGTAAAACAGCGGACACTAAGAAATCTTTGTCACTTAGTGACCTAAAAAATTATTTACCCATTTTTTTTCTCGAAAGGTCACTCTGAAGAACGATTCAGAATAAAAATATAACACTTAAATTGGGGGACGTTTGCCAGAAAATATGTGATCCTCAAAGTGTTAAACATGAACACCTACAAAGCTCATTCAATCTTTGATAACCCCCGCAGGGGCGTCTGCGTCAGCAGGCGTTTGGTGTGTTGCGACACCACGGACCCGAGCACATGAGGGTCGGACCCTCCCGCGTTTAAACGTGCGCGGCTTAGCCGTGTCCGGGGAAAAGGGGATCCTGGGGGTTGAGCCGAAGCCGGGTGTTTGGACCTTTAAGGCCCCTCGGCAGAGGCAACACACCCCTTTGGCCTCGGCTTCACGTGGACGGCACCCCCGGACTGACCCACCTGGGGGAAATCGGTGGTCGCCTTTTCCTATCCCCCTCTCCAACCTTTTGCTTTCCTGTCTCCTTTCTTCAACTATCCTATCATCTCTTCTCTTCTGTCACTTCCTAATTTTCATTGGCGGCTTGGGTTAACCTTGTGTATGTGCCCTCCCTTTGGTATAATATATTAGGTTATAGTGGCAATGTACGGTTGGCGCCTGCAGCCTTACGCGTTAAGCACTGCAGCGTCCCCTAGTTGGGCTCCGTGGTGGGTGGCCGCCATTGCCGCCGAAATAAAACAAACCGTTATGGGAACACCAGCATTTCCCCGCCTACTTGATCGTCACCCTCTAAAGAGGGGACGCACCGATGAACTTTGCCTATCTTTCAACCGACCAAAAGATAACTATCCAAAATACCATGTTGTACACAGTGAAAATGCTTCAAAACCGGCCAGATCCATTTCTCCATTCATAGTTGCGAAATCTTTGACGGAAGCTTTAGGCTCAGGTTACAAAGTGATCAAAATGGCTAGCGGAGACCTTCTTCTTGAGGTCCCTCAGAAACAACAGTACGAGAAACTCGGCAACCTTGTGACTTTCGGCAACATACCAATTTCTTTATCACCACACCGATCAATGAATAGCTCACGTGGAGTCGTATCAGAAGCAGACCTCCTAGAATTATCAGAAGCAGAACTCCTGGAAGGGTGGAAAGATCAAAATGTCACCAATGTAAAACGTATCATCATCAGACGGGACAACAAAGAAATCCCCACCAAACATCTTGTCCTCACATTTGGATCTAGCGTTCTGCCTGAAACCATCGAAACAGGATACATTAAGTTAACTGTTCGACCATATGTCCCCAACCCTAGACGGTGCTTCCAATGCCAAAGATTTGGCCATGGCTCACAGAGCTGTCGTGGTCAAATAACTTGTGCAAGGTGTGGAGTACAGGGCCACTCCTCCGACAACTGTACTGGCACTCCTCACTGTGTGAACTGCAGTGGTGACCACGCATCCTACTCACGTTCCTGTCCAAACTGGAAAAAAGAAAAGGACATAATCACCCTAAAAGTAAAAGAAAATATTTCTTTCAAGGAAGCCCGTAAGAGGTGCTCACTTTTCCACAACACATCTTATGCTGATGCGGCGCGTCGGGGGGCAGCGTCGCAGCGGCCACTGCCACCTGCCCAGCCCGCACACAGCGAGCTGCCGCTTGTGGCCCCTGCCCCCTGGGTGGAAGGCGCTAAGCCTACCCCACCCAACCAGCAAACAAGCCCGGTTACCCTAGGGTTACCGGCACCACAACAGTCCACGGCGGCATCCTGCTCTTCGCGTAGCGAACCGGCAGGACCGCCAGCAGCGCCCACGGTGGGTGCAGTCAAGGCTGCCTCACCCTCTCCGGCCCCTGCTGCCGCTGGCAACAGCCGGCGCAGCTCAGGCCCAAAGACAGCCCCATCAACCTCCGGGCTGGTGGGCGCAAAGGTCTCGTCCTTCGCGGCGAGACTTTCTCGCGAAATTTCTCGCTCGCAAGAGCGCGTGTCCGGCGCCCCACATGAGGCAATGGACACTACACCCATCCCGACGGCGCACCAAGCGCCTAAGGAGCGGCGAGGCTCCCTCGACCGCTTCAGAAAGGACAAATCCCGCGTTACAGGGCCCGGAAAGGGCTCTGTAATCTAAAGCAATATTTCCTTTTCTAGTACACACAGCACCAATTTACTTTCATTATGGATACACAAATCATACAATGGAACGTCAGAGGTCTTCTTAGGAACCTCGACGATGTCCAAGAACTTCTCCACGAACACAACCCAAAAGTGCTGTGTGTACAGGAAACTCACTTAAAATCGACACATACAAACTTTCTCCGACAGTATGTTACGTTTCGTAAAGATCGTGATGATGCCCTCGCATCATCAGGCGGTGTTGCCATCGTAATCCACAAAAGCATAGCATGTCAACGTTTGCGGCTACAAACGCCCCTCGAAGCAGTGGCAGTTCGACTTGTTCTCTTAAACGGACTCATCACCATTTGCTCGCTTTACATACCCCCACATTACCAACTACACAAACATGAATTTCAGTCATTTATAGACGAATTGCCAGAACCTTATCTTGTTCTTGGCGATTTCAATGCGCACAGCGGTCTGTGGGGCGACTCTCGCATTGATGCACGAGGCCGTCTAATTGAGGACTTTCTTTTCTCATCCGGTGCATGTCTGCTAAATAAAAAAGCAGCCACATATTATTGTCTCGCAAATAAAACCTTGTCCTCCATACATCTGAGCATAGCTTCTCCATCCATACTACCTGAACTTGAATGGGAAGTTATAAAAAACCCTTATGGGAGCGACCATTTCCCAATACTGCTGAGAACACCAAGACAATACGAATCTCCACCACACGCCCCCCAGTGGAAGGTCGATGCAGCGGACTGGAAGAAATTCCAAACACTTACCAGTACGCTCTCGTGGGCTGACATTTCATTGCTCGGAATTGACGGTGCCGTCGAATATCTTACTAATTTCATAATTGATGCAGCTCTTAAGTGTATTTCCCAAACAAGTGGACTTTCTAGCAAACGCCGTGTTCCGTGGTGGAATGAACAATGCCGGAACGCACGTAGGCAGCAGAACAAAGCATGGAGGCAGCTTCGCGATTCTCCTACTGCTGAAAACCTCGTCAATTTCAAGAAAATCAAATCCCAAGGTAGGAGAACGCGCAGACAAGCCAGGAGAGATAGCTGGCAAACATTCTTATCAAGCATAAATTCATACACGGATGAGGCCAAGGTTTGGAACAGGGTCAATAGAGTAAGAGGACGACAAACATATCCGCCTCCCCTGGTACATACGCAGGGAGATAGCCTGGAGGACCAAGCGAACCATTTGGGTGCACATTTTGAACATGTGTCCAGTTCATCACACTATTCTCCAGCATTCACAAAATACAAAGCAGCAATAGAAAAACAAAAACTAGACCGAAAGAGCACTGGGAACGAGCCATATAACCTACCTTTCTCCCTAGCAGAGCTGCAAGCATCACTCACCTGTTGCAAACAATCTGCCCCAGGCTCTGACCGCATACTCTACGAAATGTTGAAAAACCTGTCCTCTGAAACAAAGAAAACCCTTCTCTGCCTGTACAACTCTATATGGACCTCCGGCAAGATCCCCTCTGCCTGGAAAGAGGCCATAGTAATCCCTATCCTGAAGCAGGGCAAGGATCCATCGTCCGTATCGAGTTATCGGCCCATAGCTCTAACAAGCTGCATCTGCAAAGTCTTTGAGAAGATGATAAACCGCCGTCTGATACATTTCCTAGAATCAAACAAGCTGCTTGACCCATACCAGTGTGGATTCCGCGACGGCCGATCCACCACTGACCATCTGATACGCCTAGAGGCTCAGATTCGTGAGGCTTTTGTCCACAAGCAATTCTTCCTGTCTGTTTTCCTTGATATGGAAAAAGCATACGACACCACATGGCGATTCGGAATACTAAGAGACCTCGCACACTTTGGAATACGTGGCATTATGCTGAATATCATTGAAAGTTATCTGTCCAACCGCAGATTCCGTGTTCGTGTGGGTAATGCCCTATCAAGACCATATGTGCAGGAAACTGGAGTACCACAGGGTGGTGTGCTTAGTTGCACCCTTTTTATCATAAAAATGAACTCTCTGCGTCTGTACATCCCACGCACCATATTTTATTCAGTATATGTCGACGATGTACAGATAGGCTTCACGTCATGTAACCTTGCAATCTGTGAGCGGCAGGTTCAGCTTGGACTGAACAAACTGTCTAAGTGGGCAGACGAGAATGGTTTTCGGCTTAACCCACAAAAGTCCACATGCGTCCTCTTCTCCAGGAAGAGAGGTCTGCATCCTGATCCCAACATCGAGATACAGGGTGAGGGTCTACCTGTAAAAACTGAACACAATTCCTAGGCCTAATTCTGGACGCGAAGTTAACGTTTATCCCACATCTAAAGTATTTAAGAAACAAGTGCCTGAAGACAATGAGCATCTTGAAAGTGTTGTCTCGCACTACGTGGGGTAGTGACACAAGATGCCTATTGAATCTATATAAGAGCCTCATTCGTTCACGTATAGACTACGGTTCCATTATATATCACTCCGCGACGCCGAGCGCCTTGAAGATGTTAGACCCTGTCCACCATCTGGGTATCCGCCTCTCTACGGGTGCGTTCAGAACAAGCCCCGTAGAAAGCCTTTATGCCGAATCAAATGAATGGTCGCTACATCTACAGAGAACTTACTTATCCTTTGTATATTTCCTAAAAGTGAACTCGGACAATACGCACCCTGCCTACACAAGTATAAACGATCTGTCCAGTGCCCAAACCTTTCTGAACCGCTCTTCCGTGAGAAAGCCCTACGCACTGCGAGTAAGAAGTCTTGCCGAAGAAATGGATGTGTCGCTCCATGAGCACGATGTCATGCCCCCTCCTGTAGAGCTGCCGCCATGGCAGTGGCAGCTGATTGACTGTGATCTGTCCTTTATTGAGGTCACAAAGCATGCGCCGGTCGCACATATCCGTATGCAGTTCCTGGAATTGCAGCACAAATACTCTTGTCCAGAATATTTTACTGACGCTTCAAAGTCACACGCTGGCGTGTCTTACGCGGCGGTTGGTCCGTCCTTTTCTGCTGCGGGAGTTCTACACCCAAACACAACCATCTTTACAGCGGAAGCCTACGCCATCCTGGCGGCGGTTAAACACATCAAACGGTTAGACATACCCAAGGCAATCATCTTTACTGACTCTTTATCCGTGTTGAAATGTTTAAAAACTCTCAGTAGGCACAGAAACCCCGTCATTATAGCTCTTTATTCCATAATTTGCACCGCGTATGCATCTAAGCAAGAAATTGTGCTGTGCTGGGTGCCAGGGCACCGCGAGATCGAAGGGAATGAGTTGGCCGACAAGCTAGCCACATCCGTTCGCACAGACGCTGCCACTTCACCCATAGCTGTCCCTGTAATGGACCTAAAACCCTTTCTCAAGAAAAAGGTCAGGGCCTACTGGCAACGTCTGTGGGACAGAGAAACGAGCAACAAATTACGCACTATAAAGCCTCAACTCGCTCATTGGCCACCAGAATCGAAGACACGCCGCACACAAGTTACACTTTGCAGACTCAGAATAGGACACACATACAGTACACACGCATACTTATTGTCCGGTGGCGATCCGCCTGTCTGTGATGAATGTGGCGAGCCACTTAGTGTACTTCACGTCCTCCTGCAATGCCCTGAACTGGAGCCTCAGAGGAAAAGACATTTTTCATTATTATTACGGCAGAATCTACCATTGCATCCATGTATGTTTTTGGGCAATGAACCTCTTTTTAAATATCAATCCGTTATCGCGTTTTTAAAGGATATACCTAACTTTCGTGTTATATATCCAGGTGACTTGTAGCACGGCCTCTCTGGAGAGGCCGCTGCTGCGGTATTTTATTAAAGAAAGCACGTGCCTCCTGGTCTTCGTGTACAAAGGCTTCCGGTAGGCGTCGTGCTACTTTTATACTCTTAATACTCTAAGCACCATGACCATTTCTCATCCATTCACTACCCATAGATCATTCCACACGTCACTGCCATAATTCTATTCGATATATGTTTTACGCTTCTATTCCGCGATTTGTTCTTAGGCCCCTTTACAGCCACATTGCATCCCGTCATCGGAACACACTGATCATGGCAAACATACCATTCATTGTCTTGGCGCTCTTTGGCCACACTTGGCCCTTGCGCCACAAAACACCAAATATCATCAATCTTTGATAAATCTAAACCCATAGTACTTGAGCACTGGTTTATTATAACGCTGAAAACAGGCAAGTGCGTCCTTGAATTAAGAAAGCAGGAGACAACAATTTCCAACAATTTCAGAGTGGGACCTGCGGACATGCCTCATGTTCTGTAATAAGCTTTATATAGTAGCTGCCAAGGGCCTATTGAGTACTGATCATTTTATGGGAACGTGAGGAAAAGTAAAATAAATACCTTTGTTTTTTCCACATCCTACAATACAATGTGATAAATTGGATCTTAATTGGTTGAGTGCCTAGAATGAAAGGACATTGCTAAACATAGCAATGTTGACAACGAATTTGGCAACTGTTCCTATTGTTGCTTTCATCGAAACAACCAAACAATTATGCCCCGTAAGTTAAGCTCATTCTGCTTAAAGGCTACTGTCTGCCACCACATGGACCTCCTTCAAGACAGGAGCAACTTTAATTCAATGTGGTCTGTTGAAATAGGTGAAACCACTATGTTTTGCGTTACAGAATCTGGAGGGCCATTTTGATTGCTGAAATTTGGTGGAAGTGCTGTCCCTCGAGTTGAGCAGTAACTGCACTTGAGCATAGCTTCTCCACAATTCCTATAACAACACTTTCAGGCTACTTAAGCACACCTGCTATAGCAACAGATTGGTAGCAAGCTTCACAGATTGGTACTACAGATTGGTAGTTGCTTCATTGCAACTGTTCATTGCAATGACAGTCAAGTAGTGCAACTAATGCGCAAATACACCTAACTTTGTCAGTTGGAGCCACCAATCACTTCTGGCAGTTCAGGCTGCTTTTAAAATTTAGCACTTTAGTATGGAGGCGTTAGAGACTTGAGATCAAATGAACATTCATTCCAAATAGTAGGCTATTGTAGCACGTAGTTGCAGACACAGGCTACTTGAAAGTCATTTGTTGTGCTAATAGCAAGCTGGTAATTCCAAGTACAAAATGTGAAGGCGAAAATGCAATGGGTAAAAGGATGTACGGTACTTGCCTATAACAGCGTTGACCCTGATAAGGCCAAGAGCCTCTTTTTGCCTATTGGTGGTGGTGTTTCCGAGAAGTAAGTGGCCCATGAGGTTCTTCTCTGTGACCACATGGTGAATCAAGGCCCTTGCAAACTTGCCTGGTCCACCATGGCAAGCTGTGCCAGGATCATCTGAATAAGCACCTCTCCAACCTATGTGAAATGGCACGTTTAGGTAAATAATATTAGTGAGGTAGTTTAAGGATTTTAAGCACATTTACACAACAGCCACACTCCGAATAAATCGCACAAATACTGCCTGCTCCAGACCTAAAATGTCAACTAATGTCACTAATAAAAACAACTAAAACTAATGTCATAGCTTGTTATGCTGTTGGGATGCCATGTGCTTCAGAAAAACAAGGATTCACCCAGTACAAAATAAAATAGTAAGTAAACCAAAGCATTGAAAAATTTAATGCAAGTAGCATTTTTAGGATACTTCACATACTTTCGGGTGTATGTCCAACTATTTTCCAGCCAATTTGTGTCACTTGGTGGTCAATGGCCTAATGGGTAGGGCTGCTATGTAGACGGGAAGTGGGTTAATAACCATCTGATGGACCTGCTTGGATCTCTGGGTATGTGACTCAGAGTATGTGCCACTCTTCAATGAACCTCTTTCACACCATCGTGGGCAACTGCTGCTTGTGTTGGCAAGCAGCAGTAGCAAGCAGCTCAAACAGGAAGATAACTGTTGACGTTAATGCGATATTACCACTACACATCAGATTCGCTTGCTGTGTCCCAGACCAACTCAGCTGAATGTGTACATAAGACACAAAGACAGGGTGTGCCTCATCCACCTCATCAAATAAATGAATCGACTCGCAAATCAAAGGCTATGCAAAATCGCAAAGGAGACACTTAATGCTACCATTTTTACTAAATCTTAAGGAGAATACCTTCCAGCAATACATTCTCCTGGCAACAGTGGATTTGATCATAGTGACGCTAGATGATGAATGGCCAAAGAATTCACCTTTTGCATTCCGGCTGTGGCGTCTCCAGGCTCATTTTGATTCTGAAAACAGATGTCAGTATTAAAATGTGACGCCACGATAACTCAAAAGCAACAATCAAAACATCTACATGGACGATTAGGCCGACATAAATAGATGGATATAAATGACTGATTGAAAACATTAAAGCATGGCTGCTCTTGCCACTGGCTGTGTGAGGTGGGCAAATAATTTATTTTTAATTTCTCTCCTAAATTTTAAAATTATTTTTGCTCATCTACTGCATGAACTGTTGCGGCCACATCTTAAAGGTAGCTCGTTCATATAAAACCAGTGTTGCATTTTTTACTCCCCGTCTAACTGCTGCTACTGCAGTTTGCTTACTCTCTAAGTATTCCACAGAACTGCTCCACCAACAAACCATTGTTCCAAGCTTATGGCAAAGCGTCATTTAGATCACAAGGATACGCTCCCCTTTAACTCTCTCTCCTCTTTAGTGTGTGAATTCAAAGCAAAAATAACTTATTGACATAGCTGTCTGCTTCTATCTCAAAAAAAGCCTTGCTAATTTTTGACATTTGTCGATAACGCTTACATGCCACTGGGAGCACAGTGGGACGACACGGCAAATATGCCCAAGCATCTCGTTCCTTTACTGATTTTCGAACTTAGTTATATCAATCAGTTACTGAAGGGCCAAAGGCTGAAACTTCACACCATGACATTATTTTGAATGTTTCATCCCACTAAAGCAGAACATAGCATCCCACAGAATCTGCCTTTTGCGTGAATATAGAGCGCCTACGCGAAGGCGTTAGCGCGAAGTACTCGATGGCGTCGAAGGGAGATAACGGTTAAAAAAAAAAGTTCACCGCGCGCGTACCGGTAGAAAACAAACCACACATAACCTGATGATTTCACAGCATTCACTGGCATCAGCCCTTTTTTATCTCACCTATCACAAAGAATCACATATACGCCATTGCAATTCTTTATTATTATCGCACCACAGCGCGTGTCTACCGCACGGCGTGCAGCGGACTCTGGGCACTCGATCCTCAAGCGAACAGCGCAGCAGAATACATTAGAACGGCAAAACGCCCCGCGCATATTTTCGCCGATACCGACACGCCATGCAGTAGATACACGTCAATGGACGGCGTTGCGCGAACGAAATATACTTGATTACAGTACAGTTCGGATTATTTCACGTCGCATTGTTTCCACAAAAACGGCAAAGCACGAGCGCTCATTAATAAGGCTAATTTCAATCGGTGCTGGAACACCGTACCAAACATCGTGGCGCGCACAACATGCCCTGTTTTAGCTGGCTCCACATAGCTGCCCACCAAAGCGGCAGAGCACGAGCGCTCATTAATAAGGCTAATTTCAATCGGTGCTGGAACACCGTACCAAACATCGTGGCGCGCACAACATGCCCTGTTTTAGCTGGCTCCACATAGCTGCCCACCAAAACGGCAGAGCACGAGCGCTCATTAATAAGGCTAATTTCAATCGGTGCTGGAACACCGTACCAAAAATCGTGGCGCGCACAACCACGGCCGGGCTCGACTGGCGCGCGTTCGCAAGAAGCGAGCGCGCGCGCCAGTCGAGCCCGGCCGTGACACAACATGCCCTGTTTTAGCTGGCTCCACATAGCTGCTTTACGTCGCCGCAAGCGCGCTGTGAAGTTAAATCAGGACAAAACTTCATGCTCAATATCACAAATCTAGTGCTGCACAACCAATTCTCGCAACGGAAGGATAGTACTAGTAATGAAAACGAGCACAGAGGCGCGTGGAAGACACGCACGGGCTCTGTACGCACTTTTTCTGATAGCGTCGCAATGAACGAGCAAGTCGAATTCGAAACACTCACTCACCTGCGATGTGGCTCAGTCGGAGGCGATCATGGTGATCTTCGAGGCACCGTGTAGCCCATAAATACCGAGCAATAAGTTGTAATATACCAAAGATGTCACAGCGAGGCAAAGGGCACAGAAAACACAGCAAACTCATCACGCAACCCGCACACATACGCCGCACGCACAAAGTTCCGGAATCCGCCAAAGAGTCAACAGCGCAAGCGCGCATTCACACAAAAACGCGCATATACCCGCCGGGGTGGCTCAGTCAGCTAAGGCGTTGCGCTGCTGAGAACGAGGTCGTGGGATCGAATCCCGGGCCCGGCAGCCGCATTTCGATGGAGGCGAAATGCAAAAACGCCCGTGTGCTTGCGTTGTAGTGCACGTTAAAGAACCCCAGGTGGTCAAAATTAATCCGGAGTCCTCCACTACGGCGTGCCTCATAATCAGAACTGGTTTTGGCACGTAAAACAGAAAGAAGAAGAAGAAGAAAAACGCGCATACAAATCCACGCTTTCATAGATGTGAGTTGCCATATTTATTAACAAATCTTGTAATATAATGGTATTGTTTAACAATTTCTGTGGTTTGCAAGAGTGTGAAAATTTTCTGCTTAGCTTCCTTGAGGAACTATTTTCTTTATCGCGGTAACGCAGTGCGCCGGCCGGTCACGTACGGAGCGCGCGGGAAATAGTGCAAAATTCAAACGTCGCAAATGTCGCGCCCTGTGTGCGCGCACAGTTTTAATCGTTTGTATTAAAAAGAAATATTTATTTTAATACGTGAAGCAACCGGCGCGAAATGAACTACGGACCAGCAACGTACACAATTGTCGCTGTTCGTGCTTGTTAGTTTGACATCATGACGAACGGTATAGACAGCATGCCGTCCCGTTGATTAAACATTTGTACCTGTGCTTCTGCGCTACGATTTGCTACCGGCAAAACAGCGTAGATTGTGCGTGGTGGCCAAGCAGTTTCCCAGCACACTGGCCAGCACCCCGTCTCTACGTGTTACAGAATAGACCTAGGCTTTCATGTAAAATATGGACACCACGTCGCAGAGATCACCCAAACTTGTTTCATTTTATTGTGCGCTAAGGGCTAACAACTAAACAAAACGCACTCTTTAAAAAACATATTTATTGATTATGCTTACATACTACTTTTCCCACCATCTTGCCCATATTTAACATGGAGGCAATGCCGTTTTCTGACACAGACAGGGCACTGCCACTTACAATAGTAGCCGATGGGAATCCAGGAGGTGCTCAATCATCGGTCATTGGTCACTGCTTGTTGGGACGTTTGTCTTGTGCTCCAATGTGGTGTCTATATATATATACAGGGTGGTCATTGTTAAGTATTACGGAAGTTTTAGAAATCGCCTGTGGCAGGTAGCATAATTCTTATCATTGAGGTGGGTTAATCGATGAGGCGGACATTAGTAGCACGAGCAATCGAAACACACATTCAACTAATTAAGAAGAAATCACTAATTAACTTCTTATTTTATTACTTTACGACACATATTGCGATTTACGAATTTGAGCCGGTGATCTTTTCAGGCGTATCCACTTGGAATGAATTTCCAGAATGACACCAGTTTGGAGATATGCGCCATCAAACTCGCCGTAAAAATGCACTGTTGTTACACTTAATTTGTTACCAAAATGCTGTTTTATACATAACTAAAACGTAACTAACTAAAGTAACTAAAACGCCCATGTATTTCGTCCCACACTTTGGGCAATAATATCTCGAAACTGGTATTATACTGGAAATTAATTTTAGGTGGATGCGTCTTGCAAACTCACCGGCTACAATTCATATATTGCAATATGTGTCGTAAAATAATTAACTAAGAAGTTCATTAGTAATTTTTTTGTTAATTATTAGAATATTAGTTTCAATTTCTTGTGTTACTAATGTCCGTTTCTTCGAATAACCAAGCTAAGTGATAAGAATTATGCTACCTGCTACAAGCGATTTTTAAAAATTTTCGTAAAGCCTATAATTTTTAACACCCACTATATACAGGGTGTCCCAACTTTCTTGCACCGACACTTAAATATAGGCAAATGCCACGTAGCTGGACAGAACCAAGGTAATGTTGTTTGCCGTCGCTTACAGATACTCAATTTTTACATTAGATAGCTAAGTGATAAGAATTATGCTACCTGCTACAAGCGATTTTTAAAAATTTTCGTAAAGCCTATAATTTTTAACACCCACTATATACAGGGTGTCCCAACTTTCTTGCACCGACACTTAAATATAGGCAAATGCCACGTAGCTGGACAGAACCAAGGTAATGTTGTTTGCCGTCGCTTACAGATACTCAATTTTTACATTAGATAGCTAAGTGATAAGAATTATGCTACCTGCTACAAGCGATTTTTAAAAATTTTCGTAAAGCCTATAATTTTTAACACCCACTATATCTTTTAGTTAGATAATCATTATAATTAATGATTATTAATCAATTAATAATAAATAATTAGCTTCTCAGATATTATATTTAGCTGAAAAGTGTCAATCAGAAAATTATAGAGCAACAGGAAAAACTCCCGATACAGCTTTCTGTTGCCCAATACGTGGTACATTAAAAGTGTTTTTCCGAGCGTGAAAGAAGCCCGCGGATACACGCATAGTGCCTCGAGCGGCTAGTTGTGCGGCAATTTTGCGTGTATTCGCGGGCTTCTTTCACGCTAGAAAAAAAAAAAAAGAAAAAGAACAAAAATCAATTTTATGTTGCACGCATTGAGCAATAGAAAGCTGTATCGGGAGTTTTTAGTGGCAGGAGCGTCGAGTGCCATTTGTTCTTTGGACAGTACTTTCGGTTCACCTCCTGAGATGATCAAGAGGTGAAAATAAATCGAAAGAAATAGTAAAGTACAAAATTCACGAATTTCATTATAGATATGATATCATAGCATAAGTTTAGCTATAAGTTGAGTTACTGAAGTGTCTGGAATA
Source organism: Dermacentor silvarum (assembly GCF_013339745.2). Taxonomy (NCBI): domain Eukaryota; kingdom Metazoa; phylum Arthropoda; class Arachnida; order Ixodida; family Ixodidae; genus Dermacentor; species Dermacentor silvarum. The sequence continues at coordinate 97,868,997 of NC_051158.1, forward strand.
GTTAGAATTAATTAGCTGAGACGACCGGGGATGCAATCCAAGTAAATAAAAAAAATAGAAAAAAAATGGTTCAGTTCAGAATTCATGACTTTCATTATAGATATGATATCAAAGCATAAGTTTTGTTGCAAGCGGACTTGCTGAAGTGTGTGGGATAATTATAACTAATTAGCTGAGACCAGATTAAAAATAAATCAGGAAAAAAAGAAACAAAGTAGTACAGTGCAAAATCCATCGGTTTCATTAGAGACATGATATCAAAGCATAAGCTTAGTTCAAGTTGAGTTACTGAAGTGTCTGGAATAATTATAATTGATCAGAAATCACTTATTACTGTTTACCAAAGCACAGAACACCAACGCCGGGATGCGAGTGCCAAAAAGAAACACCGAAGTCAAAGTTTAAGGTTGCCTACTCTTTTAAGCATGAAATGCTTTTAGCTCCCGTTGTCGGCGATCTTCAAGTGACCTTGAGCCAAAAGCCAAAGCTGTTATCCGGGCATTCAAAACGAGAACATGCCGGCAAGTTGAAAATGAAATTTTGTCACCCGTAGGCACGAGTACAACTGTGGCATGGACGTAGAGTGCAATATAGCGTACCGTACATGCAATGCAAGAATTGGGTTGAAAATGAATATGCAGAAGACAAAGATAATGTTCAATAGCCTGGCAAGGGAACAAGAATTCAGGATCGCCCGTCAGCCTCTAGAATCTGTAAAGGAATATGTTTATCTAGGTCAATTACTCACAGGGGACCCTGATCATGAGAAAGAAATTTACAGAAGAATAAAATTGGGTTGGAGTGCATACGGCAGGCATTGCCAAATCCTGACTGGGAGCTTACCACTGTCGTTGAAAAGAAAAGTGTACAATCATTGCATTCTACCGGTGCTAACATACGGGGCAGAAACTTGGAGGTTAACAAAGAAGCTCGAGAACAAGTTAAGGACCGCACAAAGAGCAATGGAACGAAAAATCTTAGGAGTAACGTTAAGAGACAGGAAGAGAGCGGTGTGGATCAGAGAACAAACGGGGGTAGACGATATTCTAGTTGACATTAAGCGGAAGAAATGGAGCTGGGCAGGCCATGTAATACGTAGGATGGATAACCGGTGGACCATTAGGGTTACAGAATGGATACCAAGAGAAGGGAAGCGCAGTCGAGGACGGCAGAAAGTCAGGTGGGATGATGAGGTTAGGAAATTCGCAGGCGCAAGTTGGAATACGCTAGCGCAAGACAGGGGTAATTGGAGATCGCAGGGAGAGGCCTTCGTCCTGCAGTGGACATAAATATAGGCTGATGATGATGATGATGACATGCAATGCATTGTACTTGATATAAACAAAACATATGAGCAAACGAAATAGTAAATGGTGTCTGCTTGACACTGGCTTTGCCACACATCAAAAGCCACTATGACAAGTTGCGAGAACAAAACGAGGTCATCCGAGCAACCAGTCAAACTTGAAAAAAGGCGGTCTCTGGCACCAACCCTTTACTACACATGCTAGTTACTCTCCAAACAAATTGCAAAAAAAATATTGCTTGCGAGTTCTTGCCAATGTTTCTTGACAATATCACTCAAGCTGTAACTTCTATTACGCTGAAGTTTTGTCATTTCCAATAGCAACGTTCAAAAGGCAGATAGATACAGGGGCAGATAAAGTGGGCCGATCCTGGAGGCAGTGCAGAAAGGGTCCAAGATCAATGGCACCCGTTTCATGTGGGCCGATCCTGGAGGCAGTGCAGAAAGGGTCCAAGCTCAATGGCACATATCCCCTGTGGGCACGGGGACCTCTAACGCTTCCTTGAACTGCCCTTGTCATACGTGGGACCCAAAGAGACAAAGTTAACAGCCCTTCCTCTGTCGAGAAAATGGAGTACTGACTATTGATATGTTGTTGGCATATTGTTGAGGAATTGTTGACACAATATCCTTTCAATAATGCCTCAATAGTTATTGAACGTACACAACAATACCTCAACAATAATGTTGTTGAGCGCTTCGCAACAGTAAAGTCATTAACTAATTGTTGTTGACATATTGTTGAATAATGTTGAGTATTATTAAGAAGTGTTGAGCAATATTGACATTGAATATATATCTGAAAGCAAAGCTTGTCGCCGTAAGCATCTTACGTAAGCAAAGGCATATCTTACGTAAGCGAAGCTTGTCGTCCGATTCTAGTAAGCGAAGCTTGTCGTCCGATTCTAGCATGCTGATTCTAGCGTGACGGCTTCCGAAGCCTAGGCGAAACGTCAGCGAAGAGCCGCCGACCCTGAACTTAGGACAAACGAAGCGGAATGCCTGCGGCAGCGTCGTCTTGCGACAAGCTCCCCCAGTTACGACTTGAGAGATAAGCATTTGGTTCAAGTTATGTGACACGCTATATATTTAGTGATGATTAAGTGAACAATAAAACGATATATATGTGTAAAACACATACACGTCTACATGTGTGTGTTTCAGATATATATTTAATGTCAATATTGTCAAAAATTCCCAATAGTACTCAACATTATTCAACAATATGTCAACAACAATTAGTCAATGACTTTACTGTTGTGAAGCGCTCAATGACTTTATTTTTGAGGTATTGTTGTGTACGTTCAATAACTATTGAGACATTATTAAAAGGATATTGTGTCAACAATTCCTCAACAATATGCCAACAACATTTCAATAGTCATTTTTATAAGGGAAGTAACATATAAATATTGCACCCTATTTCGTAATATAAAGCGGTTAATTTACATTTAATACATAAATGTAGCAACGTTCGCAACTGGACTAACGGGTAACGAAGAAACCTCTAAATCAGAAAGGGCTTCATTCAGTTATGCGTTGCACATGAATATGGCGATAATGAAATAAATAAACAGCACGTCATCAATTGCACATAATGGGGGCGAGCTCCACCACTGGAAAAGCTGGCTTCACCGTCGTCGTGACGTGGTATGAGGTATCACGTGCGTACAGCGGTCGCGTCGTCTGCTTCTGAAGCGCCGAAACGCGCTGAAAACGAAAGTTGAGTGCCACCTCCGCTACGGTTCTTCTTAAATCGGGATATTTTGCCGCTTCGGGTGCCTGCTCGACAGCACTTGAATGCACTATAATAGGCAGTGGCTGCTTTTGAAGGCGTCCGGCATGGAAGAAGCTTGGTACCGCAGTGCCGTAAGCGTACGCAACGGAGCCCTGTGTCAGCCTTTAAACGTACCCGCAGGCCAAGAAGCTGCGTGTAGCTTGGATCGCGAAACTTAGAGCCGGCAAGCAGCCATCGGCTACAACTCGGGTGTGCAGCAAGCACTTCCGCGAGGAAGATTTCTGCTACGGCGTTGGGGCTGCGATGTTCGGTGAGTAGCAGAAAGCCCGCACTGAGAAACTCGCCCGCGCGCGCTGCCCGGTTAATGTCATGAAGGATTTGGTATATGAACTTTTTCATACTAGATACTGGCAAGTTCACCAGAATCTGAAGGGAACAATAAGAAGCAGATTGAAAAAAGGCATGTCATGTGCTCATGCTTGTGTTTGCACCCAACAATGAATGTACTGGATTAACAAAAAAAAAACGGTGTAGTGGGAAATTACTCGCTGAGAAGACCGATAAACATACAGTGCGACAGAACTTGAGAAATAACGGTATTTAAACGTCCAAGAATTAAGAAGAAAAAAAATGATTGAATCGTCGCGATGGCACATTACGAGTCGCCGTACAGCGTCGAAGTTCCTAGTTATAACGAAATTATTTTGGAACAGCTCTCATAGCGTCCACGCAACAATGGTTGCTTGTGTACGGCCAAATGTTCCTATGCAGCGGCCTAAAGCTCAGGGCACGGTGCGAAAACGCGCTCTCAACGAAAGTGAAACATTGTGCGCGAGCATGTGCATGCAGACGCACGATCGGTGCCTGCGAACCCGCGCGATCTCTGCATTGAGGCTTCATTCTGTTATGCTCTATTTGGTTATACAGACTGCACACTATAAGAACATATTTCACATAGTCTTGTGGGATATCGGGTCTGCGGAAGGACGAATCCCAACATAAAAACGTAACAAATGTTTATTTGACTGGCGATGGCACCGGGCGAGCATACCGACGCTACGCCCGTCTGGGTGGCGAAAAGAAAGAAGGCCAATCTTCGAGGCCGGGCTGTCTGTTTTTGTAGCCGCCGTCGGTGACGTATACCTCGGGTGACGCTGCGCTGGCGCTGTATTTCATCGGAAACGCAGTGCGGCGTGTAACCTTTCACGCCAGAAGTTGGTTCGGGGGACTCCATCACGTCGACCACGCGCAATGGGCGTTCACTGTACGTATTCGGTAAAGAGATAGCGTCTGTTAACCATTCTGCGCGTTCTGTTTGGCCAAGATTATTATTTTGACAGTAAGAAACTTTCCTCGTTTGGAGAGTACTTACAGAAATGGCCAGGAGGGCTCCAGCGTGGTGTTCTCATTGAGCGCGCCGACAGCCAAACCTATGAGGAGCGCGCCGCGTTATCCCTCATTTTACGCAAGCGAGGCGCTTCCGACAGATGACGACTCCGTAAGTCTTCGCTTGCAATAGTGTTGTTTCTGAGAGCAGAGAAGCGTGAAAATGCCGCACCACGTTTTGACTTATATGCCATGGAAGTTGTGTGTTCAGGGCAAAGTTCGTAATTACACTCCAATTACCCGCCCTCCCCCCCTTTTTTTTTGTCTGCTAGATGTTTGTACGAATAATAAAGTTAGAGGGTTGGCAGAAATGCTTCATGGTGACGCATACTTCGTGAGACTTACCAAACAACATACTGCTTTCCCGAAATCGGGCGAACGAATACGGATATAGGATGCGTTAAAGATTACCTCAGAAGAAGTTACCGCCCTCATCCGCTCTCTTAGGAACTGGTGTTCCTGTGCAACAGCCGCGCCCTTTCCTGTGCTAGAATCATACGAAATATTTCGCAGTTGCATCGTTGTCTGCCCCTCGTGATTGCAACAACGTGTTGCCATCCCTTGAATTCGAACACAAACGAATATTCTGTAATGTAAAACGGTGCATTCTCGAATGAAATACGAATCAAGTCGCAAAGACTGCTCGATTCGCATTCAACGTTTCCAATATGCGAACACACGTGCAACAGTTGAATGTAACTGCGCTGGAGATATTGGGTGCAAAGCAGTTGTTCACTAAACACGATTCAGCGTGCACTGACGGATGTGCCGGCGCGTGCGGTTCTGAGCAAGTTACCGCGGATAATCGCACTCTCTCTGATGTAACTGTCGCCAGTGACGACTGTCCCTCTTCTTCCCGCGGTCGCAGGTGTACACGATCCTGTCGGCCAACACTCCAACGCTGGAGACCGCGCTGTTCACCATCGCTTCCGGAGGGCTGGACCATCTGGCGAAAGTGGTCCTCAACTGGATCGTTAAGTTCAACTTCGACGGATTGTTCGTCAGCTGGTCCCAGCCATACGCCATGGACAAGTCCAGAGCGGTGTTCAGCACGCTCGGAGCCATGCTCAGGTGATTTCCCGCCGTGTCCCATTCGCCTTTGGGACGTTTCGCTTGGCGAACCGGCGCGCTCTGAAATTAAGGCTAATGTAGTTCCGGTGGTGCATCGTGTTGCACTCGGCGACATTTCTTCGACGGCAAAAGGCGGCTTGGCGAGCGAAATCTTGGGAGCATTCAAGCGTGGATGTCATGCATACACAGACGCGCCGAGGATACGACATAAGTCTTGTGAGCTATAATGTAGCGGTTCAGAGGAAGGAGCAAGATGCTCGAGTTCACTAACCTATTTACGTACTCCTCTCAACGGACCATCTTGAGCGGCTTATGAAACAAATTCTGTTTTGCGTTGGAGTGTTGGCCGACAGGATCGTGTACACCTGCGACCGCGGGAAGAAGAGGGACAGTCGTCACTGGCGACAGTTACATCAGAGAGAGAGCGATTACCCGCGGTAACTTGCTCAGAACCGCACGCGCCGGCACATCCGTCAGTGCACGCTGAATCATGTTTAGTGAACAACTGCTTTGCACCCAATATCTCCCACGCTTCAACGCGAACTAAGCGGCGAGAACACAGCGCACACGACGCTATCAGCACTGGGTACACTGTGGCCCTGTCGCAGTTTTTTTTTTCAAAGGTCCAAAAATTTTTAAAGATCGCTGGTGTCGATACCACAATTTGCCTGCCTACACATAACGGCCTGTCGGAGGAATGCTTTACGCCTTAAGAGGAAGCTTCAGCTCGGGCCAAACTCCGATGCTGCCTATTTACATACATGTAAAACCCCAAAACGCTTTTCTGAGATAGCCGCTGGGTTGATTTTAATCGAATTTATTGCAGTTGAGAGAGAGCGTTGAATTCTAGCGACTGCGGGAAACGGAATTTATTTTAAGGTTCCAATGCTGTTAATCAGTTTTCGAAAATTGTTAAGTTTGAAAAATGTACGCATGAAGTTTACAAATTCGCAGCTCTCCGCCAAGAATTGATATCGATGTTCTGTAAATAGCATACGTTAGGGCATTCAAAGCGGGAAAATTTGAATTTTCATCTTACGTCAATTTGTTACATCGTTTACAAAGGTTTCGCAAAGGTCATACTGAAATATTAGTGGGATGTTTGAGAGCCATGTATATTAGATCAATTTTGTCCGCTTGAGATGTACTATTAGATGGAATTCACAAAATTAGGATATCCTTCTTCACTGCAGAGTTATATAATTGTAAACCTGATAGTTTTGTTTCCTGGAAATTTGCGATATTTAACAATTTGTATTAAACAGTTGACGGTCGAAATAAAAAATTCGCTTACAGTCACTAGATTTTAAGTCTTTCTTTTAAATGCAACAAACCTCATCCAATTTCGTGCAGTAGTTGCCGAGAAAGAAATTGTGGGCGAAACTACGTATTCGTAAGATAGTATCAGCATTCCCTTACTAACTAAATTAGCAAGCATGGTGTCAATTGCGCAAGCAAACATGAACACGTCTCACCCATTGACCGCTGACACTCACTGTCAATACGCTGGCATGAGGAAGCGCCGCAGCAGCAGCGAGTGAATTGACATTCTTGTCGCCCCACGCTTCAACGCGAACTAAGCGGCGAGAACACAGCGCACACGACGCTATCAGCACTGGGTACACTGTGGCCCTGTCGCAGTTTTTTTTTTCTTTTTTTCAAAGGTCCAAAAATTTTTAAAGATCGCTGGTGTCGATACCACAATTCGGATCACTGATCTAAATTACTCGATGAGGCGGCCATTACTTCGACGAGAAATCAAAATGCCTAATTAAATAATTAGCGTCTTACCCTAACTGACATTTTATTTCATTACTTTACCACACATATCTTAGTATACGAATCCTAGCTAGGGAGTTCGCAAGGCGAATCCACTTAGAACGATTTCTCTGGATTGCACCAGTTCCGAGATATTAATTTTCAAAGTGTCCGACGAAATGCACTCGTGCTGCAATTAGTTGTGTGCTTCAATGCATGAAACAGCGTTTCGTTAAAAGAAGTAACTGGAACGCCAATGCAGATCGTCGGACACTGAAAATTAATATTGCGAAACTGGTGCAGGCCTGAGAAATAGTTCTAAGTGGATATGCCTCGCGAACTCACCGGATACAATTCGTAAATATTAACATGGGCCGTTAGTAATAAAAAAAAAGTGAAATAGCGTAATTATGCGAATGGTTTAATGAAGCGTTTTGATATAACGTAAGCTAATGGCCACCTGATCGAGTAATTTAGATAAACGTTTAGAATAGTGTTGCCTGCCAGGGTCAATTGTTCAAAATTTCGGACCTTTTTAAAAATGCACGCCCAGTATATATAAGGCACACACACACATGCGAAAAACTTGGAGGACGCTTAAGCCTCACCTTCAAGAGTGGAACGCGATAGCATTCAATGATCTCTGACTACTTCTCACGCTTCCCGGAAACTGCAGCTTATATAATCGTATTGTTTACCTGCAAACGCTGGTCACGAACGGTATGCGCGAAGCGAGCTTTTGTGGTTCTTTTTTTTTTCTTTCCCCCGTGTGGCGCGAATGTGCGGAGGCAAGCGCCATCTGGATGGCGTTGCAAGGAACCGAGCGGGGCTGCTCCCACTAAGACAGACCTCAAACGGGAGATGGAAAAGAGGATTATGTTCGAGTTTCCGCGTAACTCAAATATGTTTTCTCGTCCATTCAAATTACAATCCGACGCTATCATGTCTGTAGGCTGTTTGTAACTCGTACTTTACGAATTTTCTGGCGCATTCTACTTTGAGAAATTCAATTAGTTCGGTAACGTCTATGTGCCACGCGGAGGGCCTGCTTTGGTCGGGGTGCGTGGTTCGGGACAATTTTTCGGTAACGGACAACGCCGCCGACGCTGAATTTTAAGCGACACGGGGCCCTTAACTCTATCGCGCCAAGCGAAATGGTACGGCCAGAACGTATACCTCACAAGAACAGCCAAAAGATCCAGACACGCTACGCAAGAAATGATTTTCAACGTGCATGGTGCTCCTGCTATAGCTGACCACCAACGTGAATCCGGTGAAACGCGACGCGGAATAAGAAAAAAAAAAAAAAAAGAATACGGGTAACTGGCTACCGTGAAGCGCACGAAGATGTGTAGTCGGGAGAAGTATACGCGAGCTAACTCTTATTTCACACCTCTTGCAAATTACGTTTAAAAGCAAATTAGGGACACGGCGGATGTTGCGTTCCTGGCTCGCTCAGAAGCCGCGTGTCTTACCAACCAGGCTACACGCTTGCCGAAGGCGAATATATCTGAACCATATGAATTTGTTGTACCGCATTGTCGATGCTGTCGCGCAACACAGATAAGAAGTTAATGTGTTGATAAGGAGTGATGACGGGTTATGTGCGTATGATTGCTGTTGATAATGGTTCGACGCGGATGGATAAGGTGCTAAAAAGAGACGAGGGCTTATAATGGATGGATCATATCCGATAAGGGTTGATGAGGGTCGGGTTGATTCCGGTATGGTTGATAACGGCCGATAAGGATTAATAGGGTCGGATCGAGTCCGACCGATAAGTTTGATAAAGACCGATAAGGATTGATAAGGGTCAGATTGTGTCCCATAAGATTGATAAGGGTCAGAGCGATACCAATAAGGTTGATAACGACTGATAAGTGTTGATAAGGGTATATAGTGGTCGGATGAAAAACCAAAACTCATCACAAGGCCAATAACGAGTATATTTATTTAACCGTCTACTGCTTCGTCAATCGCAGTAAACATACGCCGCGTCGTATGCGTAGAGATGACCAAGTGGCACAATGTTTACGCATACCTAGACAACTCCAGTGGGGTTTCTGGATAATTCGTTCTTCTAAAACCTTACGCAAAATGAGATATGCACCTATATGCGTTACCCATTGTTGCCGCAATTTTTTAAAGACTGTCGTTAAAGTTAGGCATGAAGTATCGATAAATGTCGATAAGGTCGCTAAAACTCTTCAGTAAATGTTAGGTAGCGTAGGAATTTCGGCAAGCAATAATATAAGCTAACGTGGCTTAAATTGACTAGGGATCATTTGAGACACGTTTAATTAATTTATTCATTTATTAGTGCTCACTTTTTTCTTGTGTATGTGTGTGTGTGTTAGGAATAAACAGGAAATTACCGGCACTGTATGTGGGCTTTTGCTTTACTCTTACACTTGCGCAACAATCGACGATGAGAGCTGAAATTCGGCTTTCGCATCAGATTGTGAGGTTGCAAATGCAGCACGGTTTAAGAGAGTCATCTGATTTTCCTGGTACGCAAAAGTAATTGGTCCAAGTTATCCATGCAAGTGTCTAGTTCTCGCCACTCCGGAAAGGAAAAACCAAATTCTGCGGCGCGCACTTGGTCGAATGTTAACACCGCGATGGCAATTACGTGACCTTTATGTAGACCAAATACTACCGCCCCTTGATGTACCTGAAAGCTCCCTGCACTATTTCTTGGCCCAAAAACCGTACAAAAAGGAAGCAGTGTGTTTAGACTCGTGAATGTGCCCAGCCGCTCCAATATCTACGCCTGTCGCCTGTCAAACTTTTATTACTCACTTGCTGCGTTCTAAATCTCATCCTCAAATTTATTGCGATATGTTTCGGAAAGTTTATTCACTGCTGCTCTGGCAAATGACCACTAATCGAAGTTATTAGCTACAGTGTACAGTATGTAGGGTAAAGGCACATTCATTGGCTTCGTAAAGAACTAAAAAAGAAGAAGAAGAAAAGAAACTAAAAAAAACTCCAGTTTGTGAGCACACTGTATCGTGTGAAGGCCACCATGCTGTGAAGCACCGTGTGAGTACCAGCGATGCGAAGGCAACCGTGGCTTCGCCGTCATCACTGAGCCCGTGCGTAGCACAGACAATTTCGGCCACTCGCATGTAGCTTTTGAATAATCAGGTGCTTTCTAGAACACCATTTTATAGGCAACTTTCATAACTTCGAAGCCGCTAGATCTCGCTAACTGTTGACGTCGTTAAAAAATGCCGCCGATAGCTAAATCGAAAATGTCGTCACTTAACAGACCGAAAAGTCACTAAATCTAGTAACACAATCACTAAAATATCAATACTGACATGACCAAAGAATCTCAACCTATACTCGTAAACAAAGCAATCAAACGTACCGTGATAATCGAGTTCCTCTGTCGCACCGGCCGTACAGCGAGTCTGGAGATTATCCAGGCTGGCTTGAAAAAACGTGCATATTCAACGCACTCGATGACACTGAGGACGACATTGTTTCTGGTGCCGAGGACGCCATCGAAACATCGGACCAGGAGAACTTGTCTGGCACTTCAGACGATGATGCGGCCTGTGGCATTGGCTAGCGAGCCTTACCATTTTACGGTAAATAACAGTGTGTTATCCGTAAAGTATTTCGCTCTTTTTCTGAAAAGATGTGGGTCGATTCCTCGGCGAGTTCCATATATAGGGGTCGACCTGCATTCATGTTCGGCGTATTTTCGATTACATACGGTACTTGCTTTAAGCGGCGCGTAGCAGTGCCTAGAGTAGCCTATACTCCAATCTGCTGGACGCTCTTCGCAGGCCGAAATATACGCTAGGGGCGATCCTTCCGTGGCAGAAGGCGGCGTTGCAGAACTACGACACCTTGTCTATCGCTGCCGATGTCGACTGGGTTATCATGAAGACGCACAGCTTTTACCCGAGACCAGGCTACTTCTTCACTTCTTGTCCGAGCCCTTATGAAAGGTAAGTGGCGCGCAGCCTGGTTAGAACAGGGTAAGTTACCTGGCGAATGTTGCGAAGCGAAATTAGCGTTGAAACCGTTAGATACGTTATAACACTAACGCTTTCGAATCGGCAGATCAAATGGAGTTGTCCTCGATTCCGGCTGTTTTCTAGTTTCTAATAGAACATACCCCATACACGTGAAATTTAAAAAA